>NW_016107358.1:143236-203857 GCF_001604975.1 Cebus imitator | reverse complement strand
TTAGAGATGAGGTTTCACTATGAGTTCAGTGGCTACTCACAGGCTATTAGTAGTGGACCCATTACAATGCTAGACCTGCCACAGCATTTCCAGGTTTGGTCCTTTATCAATTCAACGTAGCAGCCCTGGGGTTCAGGTTCAGCTCATAATTAGGCCAACACAAGTGGCAGCAGGCTTCAGTCTTGCAACAAGGGAAGTTCTGGTGGATCCAGAAACACAGATTCCAGGCCCACCCTAGCAGACCAAATAAACAAGTCCACCCAAGTGTATCCAGGCTTCAGCCTCACCTACTTGCTGACCCAAACTCCAGGCCAGCCAGCCCAAAGACTCCAGCAGGAGTTTTGCCTTAGTATCATCTCAGATGATCTCTCCAAAATCTCTGGGCTGGCTATCTCTGAACCTACTATTACTCAGCATAAAAGTTTCAACCTGTTGGATATCTGATCTGGGTGGGCTCACCTATCCTTAAGCAACTTGGTGGTTCTAGCTTTGTGAAGTCACTATATTGATGCTAAATTTAGTGTGGACACCTAATCAGCATAGCACAATACAGCCTAGTACTCCTGGGCTTAAATTATCAACTGTTTTTAAATTAAGATATGCATATTATTCTTACAGACATAATACTCTTGCACACTTAATATAGTATAGTGTAAAATAATTGTTATACGCACTAAGAAACCAACAAATTTGTGTGACTCACTTTATTGTAATATTGGCTTTTATTGTGGTGGTCTGAAACTTAACCAGCAATATTTTGGGGGTATACCTGTAGTGTCCTTCTCTTTCAGCTTGAATAATGCCCCTCAGCATTTCTTATAAAAAGGTCTGCTTGTGATAACCTCTCTACATTTTGTCTTGGAAATCTTTTTCTTTCTTTTATTGCTGAAGAACAGCTTTTCCAAGTACAGTGTTCTTTGTTGGCATTTTTTTTCCTTTGGGAACTTGAGTATGTCTCAGTTTAATGTACCTTGTAAGATTTCTGCTGAGAATTCTGCTGTTAGTCATACTCGAAGTCCCTTATATGTTATTTGTTTCATTCTCTTTTTGCTTTCAGAATACACTTTGTCTGATTTTTGATAGTTTGATTATAATAGCTCTTGGGGTGGTTTTGTTCTAAATAAATCTCACTAGAGACCCTTGACTTTTCTGTACCTGGATATTTATATCTTTTTCCATGTTTTTAAAGTTTTTTTTTTTATAGTAAGAAAAAGACCAGTAAGGCTTCTGCTATTATATGTTTAAATAAGTATTTTACACCTTTTATCTTTTTCTTCTCTTTCTTAAACAGTATGACTCAAACATTTGCCTTTTTTTTTCTATCACCCAGGCTGGAATGTAATGGCATAATCATAGCTCTCTGCAGCCTCAAACTACTGGGCTCAAGCAACCTTCCCACCTTAGCCTTCTGAGCAGCTGGGGACTACAGGCACACACCATCATGGCCAGCTAATTTATTTTATTTTTAGATACAGGGTCTGACTCTGTTGTCCAGACTTGTCCCAAACTCCTGGTCTCAGGTGTTTCTGACTCAGCCTCTCTTATTTTTTTTTCTTTCTTCTCTTCTGGCTGTATATCTTCAAATATCCTATCATCAGTTTTGATGTTGATTACCTGTACTGTATTTTTTATATTATTAATTAAATTTTTCTGCTGCAGAATTTCTGCCTAACTTTCTTTCTTTCTTTCTTTCTTTTTTTTAACAATTTCAGTCTCTCAGGTAAATTTGTATTCTGGACATTTTGGATACAAGTGCTTTGTCAGATAGGTAAATTGCAAAAATTTTTTCCCATTCTGTTGGTCGCTGGTTCACTCTAATGATGGTTTCTTTTGCTGTGCAGAGGCTCTGGAGTTTAATTAGGTCCCATTTGTCTATTTTGGCTTTTGTTGTCAATGCTTTTGGTGTTTTGGTCATGAAGTCCTTGCCTATGCCTATGTCCTGAATGGTTTTGCCTAGATTTTCTTCTAGGTTTTTAAGGTGTTAGGTCTTATGTTAAGTCTTTAACTCATCTGGAGTTAATTTTAGTGTAAGGTGTCAGGAAGGGGTCCAGTTTCTGCTTCCTGTACATGGCTAGCCAGTTTTCCCAATGCCATTTATTAAACAGGGAATCCTTTCCCCATTGCTTGTTTTTGTCAGGTTTGTCAAAGATCAAATGGTTGTAGATGTGTAGCATTGCCTCGAGGCCTCTGTTCTGTTCCAGTGGTCTATATCTTTGTTTTGGTACCAGTACCACACTGTTTTGCTTACTGTAGCCTTGTAGTATAGTTTGAAGTCAGGTAGCGTGATGGGTCCAGCTTTGTTCTTTTTGTTTAGGATTGTCTTGGCTATGTGGGCATCATAAAAACCCTAGAAGAAAATCTATGCAAAACCATTCAGGACATAGGCATAGGCAAGGACTTCATGACTAAAATGAAAGCATTGGCAACAAAGGCCAAAATAGACAAATGGGACCTAATTAAACTCCAGAGCTTCTGCACAGCAAAAGAAACAATCATTAGCATGAACCAGCAACCAACAGAATGGGAAAAAATTTTTGTAATCTACACTACATAACACTTGATAATGATAGCCACTGGTTTGTGTATTCACCACACTACAGTACCTTTTTATCTTTAGAATGTAGCCCTTCTAATATATATATATATGTGTATATATATATATGTGTGTGTGTGTGTGTATATATACATATATGTGTGTATATATATATGTGTGTGTATATATATATATATATATATATACACACACATATATATATACACACACACACATATACACACACATATTTATATTTCACAGGTAACGGTATATATATATATATGTGAAACAGTCTAAAAAATACATATATATTTCACAGATAACAGTCTTAGGCAGGT
This sequence comes from Cebus imitator, assembly GCF_001604975.1. Lineage (NCBI taxonomy): Eukaryota > Metazoa > Chordata > Mammalia > Primates > Cebidae > Cebus > Cebus imitator. The sequence goes on along the minus strand of NW_016107358.1, from coordinate 200,983 downwards.
TCTTCAGGTGATATACCAGAAGAAGGCACTGTTATCATAGATGACAGCTTCATGCATGTTGTTGCCTCTAAAGACTCTCCGGTGTAACAAGATGTGGAGATAGAAGACAGTGCTATACTGACCCTGATCCTGTGTGGGCATACACTAATGAATGAGTTTATTTATTTTTTTTGTTTTTAACAAAATAAATTTTTAAAAAAGAACATTTAAAAATACAAAGAGTAAGGATATAAAAAAGAAAATATTTGTACATAGCTATACAACATGTTTATTAAACTCATTACGAAACAGTTTAAAAAACTAGCAAGTTTATAATGTGAAAAAATTACAGTCAACTAAGGTTAATTTATTATTGAAGAAAGAAAATAATTTTTAATAAATTTAGTGTGGCTTAAGTGTACAGTGTTTATGAATCAACAGTTGTATACAGTAATGTCCTAGGCTTTCACTTTTACTTACTACTTATTCACTGACTCACCCAGAGCAACTTCCACTCCTGCAAGCTCCATTCATGGCAAGTGCCTTATACAGTGCCCCATTTTTAATATTTTATACTGTATTTTACTATACCTTTAATATGTTTAAATATGTTTACAGACACAAATACTTGCCATTATGGTACAAATGCCTACAGTATTCAATTCAGTAACATGCTGTACAGGTTTGGAGCCTAGGAGCAATAGGCTATGCCATATAGCTTAGGAGAACAGTAGACATACCAGCTAGCTTTGTGTAAGTACACTCTACAAAACCGTATGACAACAAAGTCACCTAATGACACAGTTCTCAGCATGTATCTCCATGGTCGAGTGATGCATGATTGTATTGTTTTAATGTTTGGTTTTTGGCAGCTTTCCTGGGAAATTCTTAAGTATAGTTATTTCTGTTTTTGCACTGTCTTTGGAATTTGTCTTTGGAGCCTCCTGGACCTCTAGACTGTGTTTTGAAAAATCACATTTGAAAACTTGTATTCAGTATTTATTCAAATTTTACTTTGTTCAGTGTCCTCTCTTCTGCCCTTACAGCACTCCATTTATACATACGGTTGACTAATTTATAGTTTCTCAGAAGTCCCTGAGAATTTGACCATTTTCTTCTATATTATTTTTCCTTGGGTGCTTTATATTGGATGATTTCTATTGACTCAACAAATAGAAAGTTCACTGATACATTCTTCTATTATATCTAATCTGCTTTTAGTCACATTCAATAATTTTTTATTTTGAATACTATAAATATAGTTATCTATACTTATAGTTTTAGTTCTAGATTTTCTATTTTTTAACTGCTTTCAAGTTTCTCCTGAAATGTTCCATTTTCTCAATTATCATACCTGTCCTTTCCTGTAAACTCTTTAATATATTTATATAATTGATTAAAACTTCTTGTCTAATAATTCCAACATATGGTTAAATATCTCTCATTATTACTAAATATTTTCTTGTCATAGATCATACTATCCTATGTTTTATAATTTATATTTTTATGCTAATATTACATATAAAAGGAAAGGTTAAAGTAGTACATATATGTGGTATATATAATATGTATGTAATATATGTAGTATACATAATATACTGTATTATATATATATTATATATGTAATATATCTACTGTACTACATACTATTATATGCATTTACTGTGCCTTAAGTATGTTACAGATACACAGTTATATACACTACATATTAATATGTAGTATATATGTAGCATAGTATATATGTAGTATATATGTAAAATATGTACACTACACATATATATTTTATATATATGTAGCTTTGTTTCTTTTTCTCTAAGAAGTAAACCACTTTCCTCTATTAGGTAGCTAAAGGACTGATCAGTTTGTTGCTTCAAGAAGAATTTGAAATGTTTGTAGAGATGTTGTGGCTTTAGTGTATCTCACAGGGCTTGGAACAGAATCACTAAGAGTCAAAGTAGTTGTCTCTTCTCTTTTCAGCTCAGCCCCCAAGTACTTGGGCAACCAAAAGGCTAAAATTTCGATGTTATCAGAATTTTCATGACTTTCGGCTTTAATTAGACTCATTTTAACTTTCTTTTACATTTCTTGGACACTTGTTCTGTAGTTCCTTTTTAGTAATAACCTAGGAATAAATACTTCAAGATTGTGAGATCTCAAAAATAAAAGATCTTAGATCTGTATTTGAAGCTGAAACAAAATGCTGCTAGACCCTCAGACTGCAAGACCTTGATGAAATTGCAGGGACTCTAAGTATGCAAGATGTGAAAGTCCTTCACGGTCATTGAAACAGTAACAGAAATAAGAACAATTTTTTTTTAATTTAAGTTCATTAAAAAGCTATGAGCCTAAAACGTTTTACATATAAAAATAACCACAAGAAGGATGATCATAAGAGACAAAGGTTGCTTTCATACCTGAAACAGCTTGGAGTAAGCATTTTGGACAAAGAAGAAAGAACTCTCATATTGGGAAATAACTGGATAATAATTTAACATTTCTAGAGCTAGGCCGATGTCAACAGAGTGTACACATTCACCCGTATTACTAAGCCCCTATCCACTGGGTTGAATAGAACAATTTCTGTTTGATTTGACTCACTAGCAACATTTAGTAAGTAACAGCTAAATAATTGTTTTATATGCCTTATTAAAATGTTAAGTCACAGTTTTATACTCCATCTTCTAAATGCCACAGATGTGCCTTTGTCCTGCGTCAGCTGTTCAATATTTTTTCCTTCACAAACGTTTGTCTCACTTACCTTCCCCAATGCATCTTTCCCTAAAGCCCTGTACCTTTGTAAGCCGGGTGTTTACTAATGCACAGCGCCATCTCCTGGAGATAATTGGGAATCGATAGTGGACGTGCGCAAAGATTTAGGCTATTTTCCCATGGAAGCACAAGCTTAGCCCTTGCCTGGGGTACCTTTTCCCTGATTGGATGATATTAGGAAACTCTAGCAAAAGCCACCGTGAGAAACCATCCCGTTTGTTAGAGATGCACTTGAGTTACTTTGTATTATAGAGAAGGAAACCAGGATGACATACTTGCTTTTGTGTGTACTACCAGAGGCATGTAATAAATGATAATATCTGAACTTATATGGTCAATAACTATTGAATACAGATGGCACTGTGACATCAGGAATAATATAAAGTATCTTCATATTTGAGATTGTGAAGAAAAATTACCATTTGGAGTCAGAAAACCTGGATTTTAGTTGTGTGGCTTGGACAAGCGCCTTATTTCTGTGAGTCTCAGTTTCCTTATCAGTTAAAAGATTATATCTCTTGGACCTGCCTTGGCGTGCTATTCTGTGAATAAAGTGAGATAAGCTATGTGAAAACATCAGTGAAAGACTAAACACATACAAGTGTCACTAGTAGTCATGGTTAACTACTGAAATTAGATGGCACTTTTCAGGACAATTCCATCTGAGCTCTGTTGCAGGCAGGGATTACAAGTGTGATATCTTCTTGGGTTGAGAAAAATGGAATTGTAAGACTATTTACAAGTCTCTTTGTAGTCCTGGGAAAAAACAATTATCCCTTTCTCCATGGATAATATTCTCATTCCCTTAATGATGACAATCAACAAGGGCTGGCAGTGACTCAGAGAAAGAGCCTAGTCTACCTGAAAGAGATCACCAAGTAGTCCAGACATCTGTGTGAGCGTTTACAGACACAGTCAGTGCTCTTCTGCGCTCACCCGAAGCTGATATAGACAGGAACCACAGGACAGTTTGGGGACAGCTCCTTATCCCATCCTCCAGACCAGTTACACACTTGGCTTTCATGCCCATCTCCTCATCTAACGTTTGCTGTTAATATACAGTTCTATGTTTATAAAAGGGGGTTTTGGATAAGTTGTGCTCAGAGGACTCCTGAGAACAGTGAGTGCAATTGTCTTTTTTTATAGGTAAGAAAATTAATTACCAGAGTAGAAACAACAAAAATTTACTCATGGTATCACATTGATACTGAACAGGTACCCCAATATATTAAACTCTCAACATGTGTTTGCTTGTTTATTTTGTTTTGTTATTACACTACTGGGAACTATTGGAGCTTTCTGTTTCCTCTTTGATCTGTGCTCCAAAGAATGATTCTGATTATACGATGTCAATATCATAAAAATATAGCATTTGATGGTAACAAAGCTTCTCTCTGACCTACAAATATAGATCACAAACATGGATTTTCATGTTTGTTCCACTAGGGGTGAAACAGAGAGAGGGTTACTTGGATGTCCATGAGAGAGAAGCAGACAGGAAAGATAAACCAGTTTCAGGTAATAGAAAAAGGGTAGTTAGGCTAAAAACAGGGTCCAGAGACAGGAAAATGCTAGCCACCCGCATAGGGTTTTTATGGAGGTCAAAGAGGAGATGACCCAGGTGATGATCAAGCAGTAATCAGAGGCCTGGGCCCAGCTAGAAACTAGAACTTTTAATAGGCAACGAAGCCAGAGATACGGTGTTAGTGTTCCAAAATAGCCACTTTCCTCAGCAAATAAAGGACTAGAGATTTGGGCTGCATATCAAATGTGAGAAGTCTTCTCTTACTTTTTCTAGGCTACACCAGACAGTTTGTGGATCCATAAATCTGGTTCTGAACCATAAACAGCTCTTATCACCTCTGACTCCAGACAGTGGCTGCTAAATCTAACATGACACTTGAATTCTTTGGGGCAGAGGTAGAATTTTATTGAGTTTTGAAAGCCACTCAAAATGCAAAAGGCATGTGGATTTGTCAAGGAGCAGGTCCAGGGAAGAGATGGTCAGCAGCCTTCCTCACTCAGGGGATTACTCTTGAGTTCCTAGAAGAGTACATGGAGACAACACTCACTGAGCTGGCTCCAGAATAATGAGACACAGCGTCAGGGTGTAGTGCTTGGCAAATGATCTATGTGTCTCTGGACAGCTTTTTTTTTTTTTTTTATTTCCCAATGACTATAGCCATATCTGCTTCTAGACTCAAAAGCTATAGGAGACAGGCAGCAGGCCAAAGACACACTGACAACTTCTAGGTGCATTCAGGTTTGAGCATCCTTAAACCCAGAGCTGCAAATTCTACAAGAGAAGCCTCCTACCTGTAGGTTTCCTTAAATCTTATTCTGCTCCAGAAAGGCATTCAAGGTGACTTTGGGATTTTAATTCATGAGAAACTTGTAAGGCATATCCAATGCTGGACACAAAAGTCATCACTGCATAGCATGAGCTGGAGCAGGACCAAACACAGGGAGTCTTGTTCTTCCCGTTCCAGATGAAACAGAGACAATTACTTCTAAAGGTCTGTGTGAGTGATACTTAGTCTGCTTGGTTAGTTATTAACACTGGTTGCAAGCTGGGGGGGCCCCTCAAGCATAGTTGATGTCTATTGTTTAAATTGCAACTTTGAGTCCTGCCTTAGACAGCAAGCCAAAATGGGTTGGGGAATCTTAGTAAATAAAGGGAGACATGAAACATACCACAAAATTCCTCTGTTTCAACCATTCATTTTGGCGAGTTTCATGTTTAGTATTTAATGGGTACAGATACAATAGATCGTTTTAAGTCTTTATTTGTACAGATTTTTAAAAAACCACTGCCTCTCTGCTGACTCTGTGGGGTAAATGTCCCTGGTCAGTGACCTGGGAGCAATCCAGACTCATTCAGAATAGAAATCTTCCTCTTCATGTTTTAATATGGCTTCTCAGAAAAGTATTAAAGTTTGGGCCCTCTCTGGAATCACCTGTTGTTACTAGGAGGACATTACACTTGAAGTCAAGCAGAATCTCAAAGACAATTCTAGGAGAAGAAAGGGTATGTTTTTAGAGTAACCTTTTGGCCTTGTTACCTTTGGATTCTGTTATGTTCAACAGACATTTACAATAACCTATTGTTGAGATGGCTTATAAAAATTAAGTAAGAAAGCTGATCCATGTGAAGTGCCTAGCAGAATACTCAGAAAATGAAGGCTAGTATATATACCAGAATGTTAACACTAAGATAACAAATATTTCTTTGGAAATTTAAAAAAAATCAGATAATAGCAAAAATAATAAAATCACCAGCAATCTTACGCCACAGAGATAATCCCTGTTAATGGTTCCAGTCATTTTTCCTAAGAAAGTTATTCTAATTATGATGGATTATATAATCACATTTTGCAAGTGCTTCATGATACCAAGATAACCATTCCTGAAAGATTTGGTATAAAGAGTAGTCAGTTAAACTTAAGAGATTAAGGCTTCAGTGTATTCTGCAGTAAATTAGTTTTATGGCCTTGAGTAATTCTTTTGTTCTCTAGTCTTCATTTTTACCTCTATAAGTGTATAAGTAAAGCTATATAATCCCTAATGACTTTATCCACAAAAACAAAAATTAGAAACAAGAATCCTATTATCCTTCTTTCTCTTTGTTTCAAAATTTTATCTTAGTATCCAGAGATATAGACAGGACTGAATTAGCTATTTTTGAAACTCTAATTTCTTAAAAAAACAAAAAGTAAAAGGAATTCTTAGATACATTTTGATTAATGGTAATGTATACAGAGTTATAAATACATGCACACAAGCATGTGCATGCACACAAACATATTCTCGCAGGTACTAGTCACCAATAGGTCAAAAAAGGTACTCATCTGTAAGACTGATACTGTTTCAGGAATCAGAGAAGACATTTCCACTTACTTGTCAGTGAAAAATTGATGAGTTGTGCCTAGACAAGCACTGAGTTAAGGTCAAACTACCCTTGAAAAGGCAGGAAGAAAGAATAAGTGATTGTAGATAAGGCCGGTAGCCTTGGCACCAGGAGCTTTTGTTTTTTTGGCTCTAGTCGCTGAGAGAGGAGTGTGCCTCAGCAGGCACAAAGTGTTCCCCAGACAATGTTAGACACACGCCAAATTGGAGCCCAGCCAGGTTCCAGCCACCACACCGAATTCCTGCTTTCTGCCCATGGGCACACACAAAAGGCAGGCCCAGGTTAACACAGCCTCCCAGGTAAGGACCAAAGCTGCTATTTGTCATCACTAAACAAATGGGCCATTCTTTCCTCTGCCCTCTAGCAATGGCAGTGAAAACTTGCCCAGGAAAAAAAAAATGGGACAAAAAACAACTCAAAATTCTGGACTTTGGTAAGAGTAAAATCCCTTCCTTCAACTGCTATGTTAAGAAACATTGCCGAATTTTGCCACTTTCTCTGTCATCTTGAGTATATATTTTTCTAAATGATTATATAAACATTAATCTAGTAGCTGTTTTCTAATTATGAAAATAATTCTTGTTATTGTAGATGTTGTAGAAAGTCAGAGGAATCCAAGAAAGAAATTAAAAGACCTTCATAATCTGGGAACTAGCAGTAGCAACAATGGTCATTTTGGTGTGTATAGTTCTGACAATTTTTCTGTGTGTGGTGATTGTGTATGTATGTGTAGTGTGGACACACAGATGAGTAGGTGTGATGAATCACTGTTTTCCATAATTGGAAACACATCATACATAATATTTCCTATTGTTTTATTCAACATTATTTCACGAACATATTTGCAGTCATTGAGTTATTATAAAATTGTGAAAATAATCTCTTTTGAGTTATTATAAGTGTTAAGTAAATAAATGTAAAAGGCCAGTCACGGTGGTTCATGCCTATGATCCCAGCACTTTGGTAAGCCAAGGCAGGAGGATCACCTAAGGTCAGGAGTTTGAGACTAGCCTGGCCAACATGGTGAAACCCTGTCTCTACTAAAAATACAGAAATTAGCTACACGCAATGGCTCATGCCTATAATCCTAGCACTTTGGGAGTCTGAGGCAGGCAGATCACTAAGGTCGAGGCATTTGAGATCAGCCTGGCCAACATGGTAAAGCCCCATCTCTACTAAAATATACAAAAAAGCCGGTGTGGCTCTGCGTGCCTGTAATCCCAGCTATTCTGGAGGCTGAGGTAAGAGAATAGCTTGAACCCAGGAGGTAGAGATTACAGTGAGCTGAGATTATGCCACTGCACTCCAGCCTGGGTGACAGAGTGAGACTCTGTCTGAAAAAAAATAAAAATAAACAATAAATGTAAAAGCTCCTACAATGTGGCTTCTGGCTAATAGTAACCACTGAAGTAATGTCCAATCAACTTGAAATATTTCTTTCTGTTTTAAATACCCAAAACTTTATAGCAAAACTGTCCATGAAGAGATGGGAGAATGATATTGCTGAATATCAAAGGCTAAAAAGCAGTGACCCTAGTTGGCTGATATTTCCTCCCATCTCCTCTTAAAGAATGTGCCAGATTATACTTGAGCAGAGTCCACTGGCAAATAAATTGTTAAATACCCAACACAGCTCATTCTGTTGTCTTATAGCTTGCGTCACCAGAAAATTCTATGTAATGTCAAACCAAGTCTTTATATTGGCCCAGTCAGTAATTTCCATTCAAGCCATTTAATAATGTAACACAAAAACAAAAACAAATTTTCTTTGCTCAAGACCACTGTGCAGATAATGTAAGACAGTAATGCTTAGGACTGAAGTGGTGTTCTCTGTGTGCTGTCTAATATGTTGCTTCTATTTATATAGCATGATAGCAGTAATTCTCACTCACTCAAATTAGGCTTATTGCTGACAAAGAGGTTATCTTTTCAACAACACCCACTCTACTGGTACTAATTTGCTGTATTAGTCCATTTTTATACTGCTGATAAAGACATACCTGAGACTGGGAAGAAAAAGAGGTTTAATTGGACTTACAGTTCCACATGGCTGAGGAGACCTCAGAACCATGGCAGGAGGCAAAAGACATTTCTACATGGCAGCTGCAAAAGAAAAATGAGAAAGAAGCAAAAGCAGAAACTCCTGATAAACCCATCGATTTTGTAAGACTTATTCACTGTCATGAGAATAACACAGGCAAGACCAGCCCCTATGATTCAATTACTACTCCCCCCCACTGCCGCGTCCCTCCCATAACTCTTAGGAATTCTGGGAGATACAATTCAAGTTGAGATTTGGGTGGGGACACAGGCAAATCATATCACTTGAGAATGATTAAAATGCTGAGAAGAAGAATGTGTTTTCTGAAACCATTGAATGAACTGTCCTGTAAATATCTATTAGATCCATTTGGTCTATATTGCAGATTAAGTCTGATGTTTTTTTCTTGATTTTCTGTCTGAAAGATATGTCCAATTCTGAAAGTGGTGTGTTTTAGAGCTAGAGAGAGAGATAGGCTCCAATACAAATAACAGCTGGAGACTGTATTCCTGACATAAGCACAGCAATTTTGCTCTTTTTTGATTTCCGTTGGCATGGAATATCTGTTTCCATCCCTTTATTTTCAATCCATGTGTGTCTGTGTAGGTGAAGTATGTTTCTTGTAGGCAATAAATCAATGAGTTGTGTTCTTTCATTCACTCAGCTAGTCTGTGTCTTTTTGTTGGAGACTTTAGCTCTTTTACATTCAATGTTATTATTGATAAGTAAAGACTTAATCCTGCCATTGTTTTCTGGTCTTCTCTTCCTTCTTTCTTTCACCCCTGTCTTTGTCTAGTGAAGATGATTTTCTCTGGTGATATGATTCTGGTTTATTGTTTTTTTATTTTTTTCTATGTTTATTGTGGTTTTTGTTTTGAGGCTACTGAGTGAGACTTGCAAATACTATCTTATAACCCATTATTTTAACATAATACAAATTTACACAATTTGGATAAACAAGCAAAAAGAAAACTAATAAAAACTTGCCTTAACTTTTTCCCCATGCTTTTAAACTTTGATTTGTTTCTATTTATATTACATTGTGCCGTGTTCTAAAAAGTTGTTATACTTATTATTTTTGATTGATTCATCATTTAGTCTTTCTACTTAGGAGAGCAGTAGTTTATACACCACTGCTGCAGAGTTATAACATTCTGTGTTTTTCTGTACACTTACTATTCAGTAAGATTTTTACCTTCAGTTGATTATTAATGTCCTTTTCTGTATGACTGAACTACTCCCTTTAGCATTTCTTGTAGGGTGTGTCTGGTATTAATGAAATCTCTCAGCTTTTGTTTGTCTGAGAATGTTTTTATTTCCCCTTCATGTCTGAAGGACATTTTCACCTGATATACTATTAGAGGCTAAAAGTTTTCTTTCCTTTAGCTCTTTAAATATGTCATGCCATTCTCTCCTGGCCTATAAGGTTTTCACTGAACTGACTGCTGCCAGGCATATTGGAATTCCATTGTATGTTGTTTCTTTTCTCTTGCTGCTTTTAGGATTTTTCTTTATCATTGACATTTGGGAGTATGATTATTAAATGTCTTGTGGCAGTCTTCTTTGGGTTAAGTCTGCTTACTATTCTGTAACATTCTTGTACTTAGTTAGAGATATCTTTCTTTAGGTTTGGGAAATTCTTTGTTATTGTCTCTTTGAATAAACATTTTACATCTATCTCTTTCTCTATTTCCTCTTTAAAGCCAATAAACTCTTGGATTTGCCCTTTTGAGGCTATTTTCTATGTTCTGTGAGCTTCATTTTTTCATTTCTTTTTCTTTTGTCTCCTCTGATTGTGTATTTTCAAACAGTCTGTCTCCGAGTTTACTAATTCTGCTTGATCCATTCTGTTGGTAAAGGACTCTGATGTATTCTTTAATATGCCAGTTACATTTTCCATCTCCAGAATTTCTGTTTGATTCTTCTTGTAATTGCTTCATTCTCTTCGTTAAATTTATCTAATAGAATTCTGAATTCCTTCTCTGTGTTATCTTGAATTTCTTTTGAGTTACCTCAACACAGCTGTTTTGAGTTACCTGTCTAAAAAGTCCCATATATCTGTTTCTGCAGGATTTGTCTTTGATACTTTATCAGTTCATTTGGTGAGGTCCTGTTTTTCTGGATGATGTTGATGCTAACAGATATTTTTCAGTGTCTGGGCTTTGAAGAGTTATTGTAGTATTCATTGCCTGGGCTTATTTGTACATATCCTTCTTGGGAAGGCTTTACAGATATTTGAATGCACCTGGATGTTGTAATATGAGCTGATTCTGCCTTAGGGGGCACCTGAAACCCAGCATGCTGTGGTTCTTGCACACTTGTAGAGGTACAATCTTGATGGCCTTAGATAAGATCAAGGAGAAATGTCTGGATTACCAGGCAGAGACTCTTCTTCCTTTCTCTTACTTTCTTTCAAACATGCAGTCTCTCTTTCTCTGTTCTGAGCCACATAAATCTGGGCATGAAGTGACACAAGTGCTCCTGTGTCCACCGCCACACCAGCATAGCACTGTGTCTCACCCAAGGTCTGCTGTAACCACTCCCTGGCTACTGTCTATGTTCACTCAAGGCTGTAGGGCTAGACAATCAGCAGGTGGCAAGCCATCCCAAGCCTGTACCTTTCCCTTCAGGACAGGCAATGATATTCCGCATTCACCAGTTGGGTCCTGAAGTGCTATCTGGGAATCAAGGACTAGAATCATAAACCTTAGAAGGTGACCTGGTATTCTATTGTATTGCAGCTGAGCTGGCACTCAAGCCACAAGACACAGTCCTTCCCATTCTTCCCTGCCCCTTCCACTCAAGTCAGAGGAGACTCACCACACAGCTACCTCCAACCCTGGCCATGAGGAGTTTTGACAGACTACCACAGATAGGCCCAAGGTCTCGAGTCAGCTTGTGGTAAGTGCCGCTTGGCCTGGGTTTCACCCTTCAGGGTAATCCCCCCTCTGGCCCAGGGAAGTTCCTGAAATGCCATCTAAGAATCAAGCCCTAGAATCAGAGACCCCAAGAGTTCAATTGGTATTCTACCCCCTGTAGTGGTATTGGTATCTATTGTGCAAGATAAAGTCTCCTTTACTTTTCCGTCTGCTTTTCTCAAGCAGAAAGACATTTTCCCTGTAGCCACCATAAATGGTTATACGCTGAGTCCCACCTGAAGCCATCAACTCTCAGAGGCTCACCAAGGCACTTGATGTAGTACCTGGGTATCAGTGCAGGTAATTCAGGACCCAGAAACTCTTCAGTTAGCAGGTGATGAATACTGGTGTGGCTGAAAAGGCTTCCTTTCCTTCTGGCCCATAGTGTGCCTAGAAATGTCATCTGAGAGCTAGGGCCTGGAACAGGGCCTCATAACTCTGACTAGTGCCCTGTCCTGCTGTGGCCGAGGTGGGATCATGAAGTAAGATGAAGTTCTCCCCACTCTTTCCTCTCCTCTCTTCAAGTGGAAGGGATGTCTTTTGGAGCCATGAGCTGCACAGCCTGGGATTAGGGGAGGGGTAATCCCAGCACTCCCTTGGCTTCACCAGCTGGTGTCTCTGTATGTTGTGTGACCCCTGCCACCCCCAGTCTACTGTCTCCAGGCCTAAGTCAGCCCAAAGACTCACCTAGGTCTTGCATTCCTTATGGCCTACACTGCCTTTCAAGTTTACTTAGGGAGGCAGAGCACTTTGGCCCTCAGTGCAGAGGTTTGTTTGCAAGCGCTCATGTTCAAACTGCTGAGATCAGAGATTCCCCTTTTGCTAAGATTGGTTTAAATGCTCCCTTTGTGGGAAGATTTCATCTGAGTTTTGTCTGGTTTTCCTTTCTGGTCTAACAGAACAACACTGAGTTCGATTCCTGACAGTTGTTTTGTTCTCCCTCCCCCGGCATCCAGAAGGGGTCTCGACACCAGAACACTGTAGTTGGAGGTGAGGGAGGAGTGGCGTAAGTGATTAAGGACTGTATTTTTATTTTCAGTGCTTCATTCAGCAATATGAAGTTAAAACCAGGTACTATAAGTGCTCGCCTGATTTTTGGTTCCTATGCAGGTGTTTTTTCTCTGTAGTTGTTAAGTTGGTGCCCTTGTGGGGAGGGATGATCAGTGAACCTTTCTATTTCACCATCTTACTTCACCTCCCCTCTTGTAATGAACTTTTAAAGCCTGGTTGCAGGGTGTAGGGCAGGGGTGGTCAAGTGCAATGGGGCACAAGAGATATTTCAGGTAAGAGAATTTACCTGTATCCTGATCATGGTATTAGTTATCCACATTTTTAAAAGTAACAAAATTCAAAATACTGTTCACATAAAATTGCTGAAAATATCACATGTACATTTACTAATGGTGGTAGACAGGATTCCTTGCTAAAGGTGATTAGGATTGCAAATGACAATGCATATAAATTCATAGTTTACAAATGAATGCAATAGAGAAATAGCATTAAAGCAAGGATTTGTATCACAGCCAAAGGCCTTTTAACAAGAGGACCTGAGAGGCCAGGCATGACTCCTAAGTGTGTGTAAGGGCTGTGTGGACGTTTTTTTTCTCTCAAATCAGGTACTACCAATTTGTGCACAACTCACCCTGGAACCAGGGATTATCCAATACTCTGTAGACCATGTAAGCATATTCCTACAATGGTATGGCACCAGCCCCAATGGCAGAATACTCTGGGCTTTGCACTGGGACCAGGTACAATTGCCAGTCTCACTTTACAAACTTGTATAAAAGTCCTGGGAAACATGATACAAATCAACAATATTAAGTACATTTCATGCCTTGACCAAGGGTATTACACAGATACTTTAGCAATCCAACTCAGGCTAATTTTAGGTCTGCTGGAATTAACCATCACAGCACAGTAAATAATACCATAATGAACAACAACAATAAAACTGGCAAATGGTAAACCACTATATAAACATAATAAATTATGTAAGCAGTACTTGCTCTGCATCATTTCATGGCAATGGAGAGTGACTGCATTACACTAACATGCGTAAGCTTCAGTTAACATAATACCATGCAAGTGAGGACTACCCATAGTATAATTATAAATTTGTAATACTTATTTCTATAAGCCATGCTATATAAACAATTCCATCAATTTTGATTATATATTCTGGTGATGTTAAAGGACTAGTCAAAATTATCCAAGTCCAGATTTTGTTGTAGTTTGATCTCTGACTCATTCTTCAATTGAATATGTTAATTAGTAAATGATTAATTTATCTCAAAAATTCATTTTATTCTCTGTAAAATCAAGATAACAATCTTATCATGATTGAAAAAAATGCATGTAAAGCACTGGGAATATGTGGGCAGCCAATGAATGTTAATTACAAGAATGGCTTTATGAACATGCAAACTGTGCATTCATACAGGTCCTCAAGCTCAGAAGGGGTACATAATTGTTTTAATGCTCTACTGTCATTATCTTGGAAAATCTTAATAATTTTATTTAGGAACTCGAAACTTATGCTTTGTAAGTGATGTTCAGATAGAATAATGGACGCAGATTGTGTACAATATGTATGCCCTGTTTTCCATTGGACAATAGTGTACCCTGAGCACAGAATTCTGGTGGACCTGAGATCCAGAGAGACTCTTGAGATCCAGATAGACACATATATACTTGTGAGTGTGACAAGTGTGCGATGCCTACAACTGATTTAGTGGCACTGACAACCCCTAAAATGTCATGCTTTCTAAATGAACCAAAATTTGCTTTGGCAAGGGAATGACTAAAGAACCTTGTCATATCCTTTCTCATTCATGTTACTTCTCTGTATTGGCCAAACACTTGCACTGAAAATAATAGCATAGAAGGAAAAGGAAAAATAAAACAAAACATCATTCCTTTGCCTTTCAATCCTTCTTATAAAAGTAGAAAGTGTTAGTAGAAGTACAGGTATCAAGAAGTAAAGTAAAAGCAGTTGTTTTGGTTTTGTTCAGCTTCACTGCTCTGGCAAGAATGAAACACTTGTGTGTGCCCAAACTATAAAATGCAAGTGGCGTAATTTTGATGATTCCACATGCAACGTAAGCGATCTGATATTTAAATTAAAATTGGCATTACACAATATACGGTAATTGCATCTTAATAAAAACATTAATCTTTTTACTTAGAATTACATAATATCGAACTAAAAAAAAAAAACCATGACAAGTCAAGAGAAAAACTACGCAAGAAAGAAAAATGGTAATACTTTTAATAACATTTTCCCCCTGCTTTTTGAATAAGGAATAACATATTTTCATTTTGCACTAAGCATTATAAGTATGCAGCAGGCCCTGGGTAAGTACTATTATTATAGCCAGTATGCTTGATATAATAGCAAGTTGATGCTATAGATGAATAAGTCCTGGGGTTTCTATAAATGCAGAGCCCCAAAACACATCATTCATTCACTCTGTATATCTCTTTTTTTTTTCTTGAAGGAAACTGGAAAATGAGATATGAAAAGAATGCATATTGACACAGCTAATGTCTGAAAGAGAAAACTGCGTGAGTAAATTTCAATAGTGTATTTGGTAACCAAACCTGAAAGGTGGGTCCTAGTTTACAGGTTTGTTCTGGGAAATAGAAACCTTGGTGATTTGGTGTTTCCTTGGTGATAGATCTTTCTTTTCAGATGTATTGTCTTTGTAAAGGCAGAGGTGACAACTTTGGCTGATGATTGTTTACTTATTCTGTTGGCTCAACTTAACCACAGTACTAATAATTTGGAGTTTAGATGTAAAATAATGGTCAGGTAACATTGAAGGGAGTGTGAAAAAAATCATATGGAAAAATGATTAAAAATATCATTGAATAAAAGTTTGTATGCATTTAAGGACTCAAATATTATATATGATTCCAATTCAATAACTATAGTATTTGTGTAATATGTTGTTTAGAGAAAAGACTAGAAAATTACATTCTAATACGTAATGTATTTATCACTTGATATGACTTCAGGTGATTTTGACTTTTTCTGAAGTCCTGGTAGATTTCATTTTTACATAAACATTAATTTTATAATCTACAAAAGGTTAATGAGAAGAAAAAAGAGAAATCAAATGTGTTTCATATAAATTCATGTGCATTATTAGGACAATCCACTCTTAAATTTATATACATATACTATCCTGCTCTCTACTGACCTATCCATCCATCAGAAAAGGTAGAGATAGTTAATGTTTATCCAGACTATATGGACATTCAGAGAAAACCACATTGGAATGATCACTCTTAACCTTATGGAAGGAACAGAGGATGTTGTTCATAAATTAACATAAATATTCATTTGAGCAAAATTCACTTTATCTTGAAAATGCTTCTTAGTTGAACTCATATTTCAATTTTTCTAGGAAGTCCCTCTTAATATTTTGACTCAAAGGAAATTCCTCTACTTTCTTGCCTTTTCTTGACTTATTTGTAACTCTAAATGATGGAAATGGCTCCATCACATTTTATTAATTTCTATATGTTTCTAGCACCTAGAAAAAATGTCTTTATATTGTTGGCTGTAGTAGTTTTCTGTTGCTGTGGTAACAAATTCTCATAAACTTGGTGGGAAAAGCAATATAACTTTTCCCTGTTCTTTGGTTGAAATCTTGATACAGCATGGCTTTTCTGTTTTTTTTTTTTTTTTAAGTCTCACAAGACCAAAATCAAGGTATCAATAGTGTCAAGTTTATGGAGGCTATAAAGGAGACTCTACTTCCAAGCAAATGTAAGTTCTTAGCAGAGTTTATTTCCTTGTGCCTGTATAGCTAAGGTCCTTCTATATATGTTGACTGTCAGCAGAGAGCCTATCACAGCTCCATAAGGCCACCTGCACTCTCATGGCGTTTCTCCCACCAGCTTCAAACCAGAAAGGCCAAGTCAAGCCCTTCACATGAATTGATTCTCTCTGACTTGCCCTCCTTACAGACCTCCTTTGCCCCCCACCAAATAACGTCTCTGCCTTCAATGGTTTGTGTGATTAAATTGAGTCCATCAGACTATCCAGAATAATTTCCCTATTTTAAACTGTCTACTTCTAATAAATAACATCTCTGTTTTCAGTGGTTTGTGTGATTAAATTGAGCCCATCCAGGCTATCCAGAATAATGTCCCTATTTTAAACTCTCTACTTCTAATTATATCTGTAAAGTCTCTTCTGCCAGTTGAGGTAATCTATTCTTAAAGTCCAATGATTAGTGTATGGTCATCTTTGGGGGAACATTCTGCCTACCTCATATATATTCAATAAATAATCGAATTAAATTATCACAACCCATTAAATTTGGATATCTTAATAACTTCAAAGGAAATGTTATGCCTAACTAACTTGTGTGAAGCTTCTAAATGTTACAACCTCACAGGCCTAAAACAAAAAACATAGCTATATTTTTCTAACTCGCTTATATCAGAAATTGCTAGACCTTTGATATTCCAGATAGTCTCAGTTATTTCTGAAGACTCTAGGGTGTGTTTCCTATATGCGGCTTCTTCCATCTTCTTCTACTTTGATTTTTATTATCTCCAATCCACTGTGCTATTGTTAATACTGCCTGGATCCATAAAATTGTACAGGGATGTCACTACCAGTATTTCTGATGGACAATATTTGCAGAAATTCCCAAACTGCTATCATCTACTTTTACCAATTGCACCAACTTTTGCTACTACACAGAGCTGGGTATCAGCTACTAACATCTATACAACTTTGGTTTGCTGTGCACCATATCAAGAATTTCCCAGGAAATTGTTCTTAGTACACTGGCAATTGTTGAGGGTATACTATGTCCCAGGTGCTTTATGTCCAATAATTCTATTAAGTAATTATTACTCACAGTTGTCAAGTGAGGAAATAATAGATCTGAGAAGGCACATAAGTTGCTCATGGCACTTAGTGTGTGGTGGAATTAGTATTTAAACTCATGCGTATTTGACTATAGACAAATGTTATGTCTTCTTTATGTAAAGTAAAAAGCATTCACATTTCCATTTACAGACAAATTAATAAAAGGACTAACACATATTTGGAGAACAGAAACATAACGTTATAGGGGACATGGAAACTGAGTTGTTTTCTTAGACATTAAATTAAATTAGATTTCAATTTGTAGCCATGATGAAGTAATAGGAACTGGATTTAACTGCACACCCTAAAAAGTAATTAGAAAACAGAAATATATGAAATACAGAAAAATACATGAAATAAATGTTTAAATATTGAACTGCAAGTGGCACAGACCTTTGGTCTTTGAAAGAAATGAAGTAAATAAAAGTGAGCACTATGTTATACAATTTTTCTTATATTTCAGATGATAGAGCAGAGAAAGTTCATTAGTCGGGGTTTTCCAGAGAAATAGAACCAACAGCATATGTATTTCCAGAAAAAATGCACTATTTTGATAAATTGACTCATGCATTATTAAGACTGGTAAGTGCAAAATCTACAAGGTGGGCCAGCAGATTAGAGATGACTCAGGGCCAAGCCGGGGCTCCAGTTCAAGTCCAAAGGCCATTAGGCAAGAGACTTAGGGAATAGTTAATGTTGCTGTTTAAGACCAAAATCCATTTGCTTCAGAATTCTCTCATGCTGGGGAGGTCAGTCTTTTGTTTAATTCATGCCTTTAACTAATTAGGTGAGGCCCACCCACATTATGAAGGACAATCTGCTTTATTCAGAGTCCACAGGTTTAAAAGTTAATTTTAACAAAAAATCACCCTCACAGGAACATCTAAAAATATAACCACATATCTGGGCCTTATGACCCAGCCAAGTTGACATACAAAATTAACTGTCATAGAGAGGAATTCTCCCTCACCCCTCGAAAAAACACAGAAGTATCACTAATTCGAAAAGACATCGATTAGGAAGCCTAAATTAACTGGAAGATGCAGAGCAGAGTTGTGAAAGGTCTACACAAAAATCTAGAAATCTGATCAGGTTTCCTTGAGTCTTCCTAAGATGCGCACGTGTAGGGTGAATTTCCACAAAGTTGGGAAAAGGAAGACAAAGAAGCTGTGAGAACATTGTTCCAAGAGGTTTTCAAATTTCTATCATCTAGATACTCTCTATATCTAGCATACAAACCTACAAAAACAGTACAAAATACAAAGGGCAAAAAGGAGAAAACAGACAAGTGTTACTCATGAGCTTAGACATAAAAGCCCTTAGCATTAGCAAATTACATCCAGCAGTGTACAAAAATAATTAATCATCATTACATATGTGATCTTTTCCAGGTATGAAAGACTGGTTCAACATTTGAAAATCAATTTAGTTTACCATATCAACAGGCTGAAGGAGAAAAATCATGTGATCGTATCCACTAACACAGAAAAGCATTTAACAAAAATCCAGCACTAATTCATGATTAAAATCAAGAAAAGAACAAACTCTCAGCACATTAGAAATAGAGTGGAATTACCTCAATCTAATAAAGAGCATCTATCAAAACTTTCAGCTCACATCATATCTAAGACTAAAAGACAAAATATTTTCCTTCCAAGATTGAAACAAGGTAAAGATGTCTGCTTTTACTATTCTAATCAATCAGAAGTTCTAGCCAGTGCAAAAAGGAGAAAAAAAGTCATACAGATTGGAAAGGAAGAAATAAAATTGTTCCTGTTTGCATACAATATGATCATCTGCACTGACAATCCTAAGAAATCTATTTTTAAAAAACCTGTGCCTATTTAGAGAATTCAACAAGGTTTCAGGATTTATGAACAATGCACAAAAATCAACTACCTTTTTGTTGAAAGTTGAAACACAATACCAGTTAAACTTGCTTCAGATAAAATGTATCCAAAAAATTATGAAATGCTGATGGAAGAAATCAAAGAAGTACCTAGATAAATGAGAAGACATACCAGGCTCATGGATTATAAACTTCAACATAGTAGAGATGTCAGTTCTCTCTAAATTATTATATAGGTTTTAATGCAATTCTATCAAAAACTGTGTGTTAAGGACATACTTGATGCTTAGGCAGTTTATATATGGTCACCCCTCACAATCCATGGGGAACTGGTTTCAGTTCCCCACCCCTGTCCAAGGTGATACAAAAATATGCTGATGCTCAAGTCTGTTATATAAAATGACGTATATTATTTGTGTATAACCTACAAACATTTTACCTCCTGTACACTTCAAATTGTCTTTAGATTACTTATAATAAGTAATACAAGGTAAATGTTATGTAGGTAGCTGTTATACTATATTGTTTCACGAATGATGACAAGAAAACAATGTGAGTACTTATTTAATGCAGATATACTTATCCATTTTTTTCTAAATATTTTGGATCCATGATTGGTTAATTTGAAGAATGCAAAACTCACAGATATAGAGGGCCACTATACTGTACCTAGATACAGGCTGACATTTTATGTATATTTATAGCACAAACTTTCTTGAGTTAGCCCTAATAATGTTATTAATTTTTTACACAATTCACACTGGTATGTCCTAAAAATTATTTAACTTTGCGTTAAGTCCAAAATTTTAATAGATCATTATTATTAGCTAAGTAGCCCATGAATCTTGACTGATTTCTAATTTATTGCATTCTAAAAATGTTATTTAACAGTATTTTCAACTTTTTTTCAGTTTTTATTTAACAATAGTATAATTAACAAAAACGTTAGTAATGAACAGGTGTTTGATCCTAGAAGTCTGGCAGGGTCTTTGGCTTTATTTTTAGCTTCTGATAATAGTGCTTGAGGTAATCTCTATGTGATTTTCCCCACAGATGGCAAAACCATTTATGTTTAAGTGTTGGAATCACATATTCCTTATCTGATCCTGGAAACTTACAGTGATTAAGGAATCTCGATCTTTGAAAAAAGTAACTCCAAAAAGCTGCCAATACCATAAATAAAATATGAATCTGAGTTTATGCAGGACCACATATCTTTACTCAAATAAGGATTTTATTTACTTTGAAAATATTGTTAGCTTGGCTTGCATAAGGCAATGGTTCACATTTAGTTAATTCAATTTATTCTTATAAATATTCTCAAAAGTGAGGTAATCCTTTGAGTGAGGTAATCAATTAAGTTAGCATAGAAAAAAAATATGTGTTTTTTTTCTTCTTTATAAGTCTGTGAGTTATTGAGGGCATGCCTTACGTGAGACCTCTGTTTTAAGACCAATGTTTCATTTTGTGTCTCAGTAAATCAGAGGATACTCACATTCAAACTGGTTCCAAAAAAAAAAAAAAAAAAAAAAAAAAAGTTATTTTACTCTTTCATGTAACTGAAAAGTTGAGAACCCAATTTGGCTCCCAAGAAAATTCAATCAAAGATAGCATCAGAATCTGTCTCTGCCCCTTGGTTCCGATTTCCTGTGTGCTGGCTTTATCAACAAGGAGATTCTCACCAGACAGCAGCCCCTGACATTCTAGATCTCTACAAGCTTAATGGAAAGAATGCTCCATCTACTAAATAAATCCGGTAAAATTCTAAAGATTGCTAAGTCTTGCATCACCCATTTGTCGATCCCTAAATCATTTACTGTGGGCAGTGTATGTGCTGTCCTGATAGTGCATGTATTAATTCAGCCTAAATTCACAGATGGAATGTGGCATTGAATTTTCTCCTCGAGGGAAATTGAGACTCTTGTTATTTAAAAAACAGAAAATAAGGCCAAGCGCCTAAGCTCATGCCTGTAATCCCAGCACTTTGGAAGGCAGACTGGGGCAGATTGGTTGAGCTCTAAAGTTGGTGAACAACCTGAACAATATGACAAGACTCTGCCTCTACAAAAAATACAAAATTAGCCAGGCATGGTGGTGCACCCCTGTAGCTCCAGCTACTTGGGAGGCTGAAGCAGAAGGATGGCTTGAGGCTGGGAGGCAGAGGTTGCCATGAGCCAAGATTGCACCACTGAACTCCAGCTTGGATAACAGAGCCAGACTCTGTTTCAAAAAGAAGTAATAATAAAAATAGGAAGTTAGAGCTGAGCTGGCATAAATAAGAGTCTTGTAAATAAAACACATCCAACATAGATACCTTACATTAAATAATTAAGGCAATTAAATTATAAAAGTGAAAAAGATGAATTTCATGGCATTTATATTAAAAGAGAATTATTGGAAGTTATTGTCTGCTACTTTTAAGCCATGGAGACTGGAATAAACGACGTGAGATATATGAACTTAATTTAAAAAATTTTTCTTTGCAGAATAAAAAGAATGTTTATAATCCACTAATGAGACAACTGTGTACAAGGAAAAATCCAAAAGCATTTTTTACAAATTAGAATTAATTAACAGTTCAGCAGATATTTTTGGAACTTAACCAAGACAATAAAATTTAACACAATTTTATGCTTTAAGAAACACTTAAAGGCTGAATTTTTAAAAAGCACATAAAAAATTATGTGCTTTTTTTTCTTCTTTATAAATCTGTGAGTTATTGAGGACATGCCCTATATGTGAGATCTAAAATAGTATCAAAAACGTAAAACATTTAGGAGTACTGTCCCCATAAAATAAATATAAATCCTCTATATTAAAATAATTTTAAAAATTTAAGTCAGCATTATTGGATTATAATTCACATACAATAAAATTATATTTTTCTACATTTCATTCATTTTTAAACAAATACACAGTTTTGCAACCACTATTTAGTGAGCATTTGCATTACCCCAGACAGTTCCCAGATTCTCTTTTCTAGTCAATCCACCTTCCTCACATCCAGCCTCTCTAGCTAACACTATTCCTTTTTACGACCTTATAGTTGTGGCTTTTCTCAACATCATATCAAGGCAATTCTACAACGTGTAGCCTTCTGAGCCTGGCTTCTTTCTGTTACCATAATGTATTTGTGATTCATCCATGATGTTGTACGCGTCACTACTTATTTCCATTTATTGCTGAACAGTATTCCATTGGGTGGTGTTCCACAGTTGAGTTATCTATTTAACTATTGATTGACATTTGAGTTGTTTCTAGTTTTCAGCAATTATGAATAAAGCTGCAATAAGCTTTTCCACACAGATTTTTTGTGAATATATCTTTTATTTCTCCACCTAGAATTGGAATAGGTAGGTCAATTAATAAAGGTTTTACTTTGTAAAAAGTGAACAAACTGATTTCTAAAATGTCTGCACTATTTTGCATTATCACTTGATATGTAAGTGCTCCAGATAGTTAATATTCTCACCAGTATTTGGTCTTATCAGTTTCTTTTTTTTTAACCGTTCTAGTAAATATGTAATAATATCTTATAATATCACATTGTGGTTTTAATTTGCATTCTACTGATGACTAATAATAATGAGCATGTTTTCACATTCTTAGTGGCTATTTATATGTCTTTGGTAAACTTTCTGCTCAAATATTTTTCATAGTTTTTATTGGGTTATTTTTTCTTAATAAGTTATAATAGTTTTTTGTATATTTCAGATAGAAGTCTTTTATCAGAAAAGTATTTTGTAAATAATGGCTTCTAGTCTGAAGGGTTATCTTTTTATTTCTTAACAGTGTTCTTTGAAAACAATCTTTTAATTTTGAAGAAGACATTTATTGATTTAAAAAAACTGGTTTATCATTTTTGAGTTCTAAATAAAAATCTTTCTTGACCCAAGCTCACAAACATTTTTCTTGTGTTTTGTTTCACAAGTATTATAACTTTAAGTTTGATATTTCAGTTTATGATCTATTGCAAGTTAATTTTTGTATGATGCAAGGTGGGATTGAGAATGTTTTGGCTAAAAATGGTCAATTGTGTTCAGCACTATTTGCTTGAATGACTAGTCTTTTACCATTTAACTGCCTTGACAGCCTTGCTGAAAATTAATTAACCATATATGTGTGGGGCTATCTCTGGACTCTCTGTTAGTTATTATGCTATAGGTCTATCCTTTGACCAGTGCCACATTGTGCTGTATTAAGCAGATTGTTAGTAGTGGTTAACATATGTGTACAACACAATTACATATAATTATATACATATATAAGTTACATACAATTGTATTAATATAACTTTTTAAATTTGTACATAATTTTATAAACTATAAATAATGCATCACCTATAATATAGTTATATACTATATAATAGTTATTTAATCATATAGAATTATGTTATACATATTTTTTAATTAAGTATATATATATGCCAAGAAGAGAATATAAGTTTATTTCAAGCATGCATTGACAATTGTATTTTGACCAGGTCACAAATAATTTCTTTTAAAAACTTTCAAACTGGTCGATAGCAAACAACATATTTTGTAATCAAAACCAATAAAAACTGAAACTAAGTGAGCTCAGAATTTAGATCAAGAAGCTAGAGAAAGATCCACAAAATAAACCTAAAATACCTGAAAGAGAGGGCATAGTAGAGATGAATGCACAAATTAATTTAATAAGATTGTATATCTCTTATGTTAAATATTTTATAGAATCAAAAAAGTATGCAGCTAATTTTATCCAAGTGACAAAAATTGATAAAAAAGATAAGGACACAAAAGAAAATTATAGAACATCCTTTCTTATGAATATAAATGTGAATATATTAAATAAATCAAGCAAATCTAAGGTAGCAATGTGTGTGTGTCAGTGTATGTGTGTAAGATGTATCTCCATCAGTGGAATTTATCATGAGAGAGCAATAATATGTAAATTGCTTACCTACTTAATACAGTAAGTGTAAGAAATATTCAGATTAGCTCATTAAATACAGAAAAGTTACTCAATACAGTTCCAAATTTAATAATAACAAAAAATAATATTTTAGCAAAACTGGAATAGAGAGAATTCCCATATTTAATCATAGAATATCTATTAAACATCAGTTGTAAACATCTTTATGATAAAATTTTAGGTACATTGTAATTAATGTAAGAATTGAGATTATATGTTTACTATTGCCATGGCTATCCAATATTTAACAGACAATTCAAACTCATTAGAAAAGGCAAGAAAAAGAGAAGAATAAGAGATGGGAATAAGAGAAATAGAGAATAATAAGAAATTAACAGAAGAAAGATTAATACTATTTACATAGAATACTAAAGAGTATATGTTCATAATACATAGAAAATAATCAGAAAATATTATTCCAAGATATTCAGCCAATGTAGAAAAAATAAATAGAATTGTTAAATACCATGAATATCTGAGTAGAAAATGTAATAGAATAATATGAAACATTTGCAATAGCACAAAAATTGTAAGGTACATAAGAATACATAAAACAAATGTGAAGGGTGTATAACTTGAACTGAATTAATGGGGAGAAATGTAATATTAGCATATAGAAGGTACTAGTATTAAAGTAGGAATTCTTCAAACTTTATTAATTTAACATAATTCTGATTAAAATTACATAAGTTGATAAAAGAGAGATAGATTGAGATAGAAATAGAAGTGAAGAGATAAAGACAGAAACAGAATAAACTAGAAAGAGTGAAGAAAAAAATAGGCATTATTATATGACAAATTATATAAAAGGAAAAAGCCCTTCCTGATACAATGCTTGATTGCAATGTATTAACAATCCTATTGCCGTAATATTGGTATAGAAATAAAGAAACAATTCAATGTAACAGATTAAAGTTTTGAGAAACAGCCTGAAGTACATAAAAAGATTGGTGATAGCTGTAATATTACAGATCAATAGGGATTAAAGAGGAAATTCAGTGTGTAGTGAAATGACTGGCTATTTACACAGAAAAAGATTAAATTCAGTTTCTCTAATTCAGTTTCTCTTCAAACCATAAACATAAATCTCATATGAATTAATTATCTCAATATAAGAGCAATTGCTTTAAAAATATTAGAATAAAACATGGGAGGACATCCTTGAGTTTTCAGACCTAGAAATTATTCCTTTGACGTAATATAAATAGCAACATTTATTTAAAAAGTAGATTAGTAGATGCAATACCTTGATGTTTAAAATTTTGATCAACAATATCATAATAAGCAATAAGCCAGTGATAGAAGATGTTACAAAATATGTAACAGAAAAAATTGTTTTTGAGAATATACTAATTTCTAATAATTATTATTTTGAATGTGATGATGGTTTCACGGATGTAGTTAAATAAAAAATCATCAAATTATATAATTTAAATTACACATTTTATTATGTGTCAACTAAGTTTCCATTATGCAGCAAAAATTAATAGAACACCTCAACAGGAAGATAGATAAAATATATGAAAAGGCAATTACTAACAAAAATAAACGAATGACCAATAAGTCTTTAAAAAGATATTCATTCTGACTAGCAATCAGGAAAATACAAATCAGAGTAAATTTGTTTCCATTTCAAAGCTGTAAGATTAGCTAAATTAAAAGAAAAGAAAAGAAAAGAATATCAAACCTTGGGATATGCAGTGACAAAACAAAAATCTCATACATTCCTATTTAGATTGTGAAATAGTTCAATCATATTAAAGAATAATTTTGCGATATTTACTAACATTGAAAATATGAATGCATATGAATAGCCAAAGACCCAGCAATGAATGCATATGAACACCCAAAGATATACATATATGTAGAAAAAGTACAACGCTGGATGGAAAGATCAAATTTGTTACCTTTATGACGGTAGTTACTTCTGGGAGAGAGGTAAACAGTATTGAGACGGAGAAGTTGAATTTTGAAGGTATTTTAAATGACTCTGTAATGTTTTTTTAATTTAAACAGACGTGTTTGTGTTTATCTCTGTGTGTCAAGCACTGATATTTGTAATATTCTGTGGATTCTTCTGTGGTTTTAAAATACGTTGTTATAACACAGTAATTTTCTGTATTTATTAAGCTCAAGATAAGCTATGTTTACAAATGTAAAGCTATTTGTAAAACTGCAAAGCATTTAATACTTGTATACTAAAGTATTAAATACTTGTATACATACAACACATATTTGAACAAAGTTTTAAGCAATGTCATATGTCCATCTCCCATCAGGTTTTGAATGATAAATAAATGCACTTATAACATGATTTATTTTTTTTTTACTATTTATCATGTAGTTATAATTAATAAGTGAATAACAAATCAGTGAGCAATTTACAAGTGCCAATAAATTATGACAATAACAAACTAAAGGACCAGATGGAGGTGGGAGTGGCAATGTGCAGATATGTATGCCTTTCCAGTGTTCCATATGAGGCTTAGCACACTGTCAGTACTCAATAAACATTAAACAATAATAATAATAATGGGTACCATCTGGAGGCCAATTTTTAAGTGATAGAAACATACAGGATTTACAGCTCACACTCCCTTACTAATTACTCCTAACTACTACAGCATTTTTCTTAGCTCAGTTAATATTATAAATATTATTTCGGTCACTCAGGCAAAAAGCCCCCATTTTCCTTAAAACTACTTTCTCCATTATCATTTCCAAACACTTTCATAAACACCTGAGTTCAGTATGCTACCCTTCTAAATCATGGTTGACATTGCTGACAATTGTTTTATTTATTTATTTATTTTAAATAAATGGTTAGGAAGAATCAATATCATGAAAATGGCCATACTTCCCAGAGTAATTTATAGATTCAACACTATCCTCATCAAGCTACCAATCACCTTCTTCACAGAACAGGAAAAAAACACTTTAAACTTCATATAGAACCAAAAGAAAACCCACATAACCAAGACAACCCTAAGCAAAAAGGACAAACATGGAGGCATCACACTACCTGACTTCAAACTATACTACAAGGCTACAGTAATCAAAACAGCATGGTACTGCTACCAAAACAGAGATATAAATCATTGGAACAGAATAGAGGCCTCAGAAGTAATGCTACATATCTACAACAATCTGATCTTTGACAAACCTGACAAAAACAAGCAATGGGGAAAGGATTCCCTGTTTAATAAATGTTGTTGGGAAAACTGGCTAGCCATGTGCAGAAAACTGAAACTGGAGACCTTCCTGACACCTTACACTAAAATTAACTCCAGATGAATTAAAGATTTAAACATAAGATCTAATACCATAAAAACCCTAGAAACCCTAGAAGAAAACCTAGGCAATACCATTCAGGACACAGGCATAGGCAAGGAATTCATGACTAAAACACCAACCATCATTTTGTTTGGCAACAAAAGCCAAAATAGAAAAATGGGATCTAATTAAGAGTTTCTGCACAGCAAAAGAGACAGTCATTATAGTGAACCAGCAACCAAGAGAATGGGAAAATATTTTTGCAGTCTACCCATCTGACAAAGGGCTAATATCCAGAATTTACCAAGAACTAAAGCATATTTAAAAAGAAAAAAGAAACCCATTCAAAAATGGGCAAAGGATATGAACAGACACTTTGCAAAAGAAGACATTTATGAGGCCAAGAAACATATGAAAAAATGCTCAACATCACTGGTCATTAGGGAAACAAAACCACATTGAGATACCATCTCAGGCCAGTTAGAATGGTGATCACTAAAACATCTGGAGACAACAGATGCTGGAGAGGATGTGAAGAAATAGGAACATTTTTACACTGTTGGTGGGAGTGTAAATTAGTTCAACCATTGTGAAAGACAGTGTGGTGATTCCTCAAGGATCTAGAAATAGAAATTCCGTTTGACCCAGCAATCCCATTACTGAGTTTATACCCAAAGAATTATAAATCGTTCTATTATAAAGACATATGTACATGTATGTTCACTGCAGCACTGTTTACAATAGCAAAGACCTTGAACCAACCCAAATGCCCATCAATGATAGTCTGGATAAAGAAAATGTGGCACATATACACCATGGAATACTATGCAGCCATATAAAAGGCTGAGTTCATGTCCTTTGCAGGGATATGGCTGAATCTGGGAACCATCATTCTCAGCAAACTGGCACAAGAACAAAAAACCAAACACCACATGTTCTCACTCATAGGTGGGTGTTGAACATTGAGAACACATGGGCACATGGAGGGGAACATCATACACTGGGGTCTGTTGGGGCTTGGGGAGAGGGGAGGGACAGCATAGGGGGAGTTTGGGGAGGGATAACATTGTGAGAAATGCCAGATATAAGTGATGGGGGGATGGAAGCAGTGAACCACCATGGCATGTGTGTACCTATGCAGCAACCCTGCAAGATCTGCACGTGTACCCCAGAGCTTAAAGTACAATTTAAAAAAAAATGCAGAGACTGGGCATGCTTGCTCACACATATAATCCCAGCACTTTGGAAGGCCGAGGTGGTCAGATTACCTGAGGTCTTAAATTTGAGACCAGCCTGGCCAACATGTTGAAACACTGTTTCCACTAAAAATACAAAAAATTAGTCAGCTGTGGTGGTGCGTGCCTGTAATCCTAGCTACTTGGGAGGCTGAGGCAGGACAATTGCTTGTACCCGAGGGGCAGAGGTTGCAGTGAGCCAAGATTGCACCACTACACTTCAGCCTGGGCAATAGAGCAAAACTTTGTTTCAAAAAATTAAGTTGAAAAACTGATTTTGCTTTTATTGCCTATGGAGGTAAACATTATTTTTTTAACTATGTATATAAAACTTTCTGAAGCATTGCTTCAACACAAGTTTCTACCATATCATGTAATATCACTTGAAAACTTTACTATTTATTTATTATTTAATATTATCTCAACAAAGAAAAACTAAAATGTTTATGTTTTTTTCTATCCTTTTCCTTCTAGGAGTGGAGATTAAGTAGGATTATCCAGTTCTAGGCTATTTTCCTCACTAGAAATAATTGATAGTAATTTTGCATTTCATGTCTCCAAGCTGAAGGTAGAGATGATCTAAATGGGTTCTCAGCATGCATAAGAAGTCTTTTAGAGGATTAGGTCTTGGAATAAATTAGGTCGAATTATCCACATGGAAGGCCTGGGGACTGTACAAGAGGAGCATATCCCCAGAAATTGATTAGGTGTTCTTTCCTTAAAAACTGGAAAGAAAATATTTATGTGTTCCCTTAGAAGCTATGCTCAAAGGACTACAGCACTGGCGGACATTTGAGGATCACTGTTTGTTCTACAAATGCAAACCAGGAAGGTCATTCTCACAGTCCGGCAAGAACACAATGTCTAATGAACCAAATAATGCACTAATACTAAATAAAGTAACCCCAGACTTAAGACCTCTCCACATGTTCACATGATTTAAGATCATGTAATTTCCAGAAGGGAAAACAGTCCATTAAAAATTGATGATCAAATGACACCAGGAAGAAGGCAGAAAATGAAGTCCTAGTCTTCATTCTCTACAGAAACATTGATGTAATAATGATATGCAGATCAAAATACAGTTGTAAGAAGCCTAAAATCAAATTAAGAGGTTGTAGTACTCTAAGAAGTCCAAAACTGCGAACAATCACATTGAAATGGTAAGGAGAATTTCACTTTACCCATGTTAACCTTTTCCCCAAGCTGGCACAGCTCAGTGCTGAGGGAGATTATCTCAGTCTGCAATTTCTCCCTCAGAGGAAAGAGAGATCAGAGTGCCAATTAAATATATCTAACCCTTTGGTGCACTTACTGAGAGGCTGGTTTCTCTGTTGCCTCACGTGGAACACCAATGAAACTGGCGTAGTTCAGACAACTGGAACAGCTAAGAACAGGAAAGGGGGCAAGCAGCTTACTGCAGCTGGAACACCTCTGCAAGATTGAGAAAAATGGCAGAAACTGAGGCTTCACCAAGGTCAAAGGGAGAAGAGTAGAGCTTATCTCCAATGTCCTAGCCTCTCAGTGTGTTGCCTGAGGGGCCAGCTTTTGACTCAACTCACATAGACCACTGACAGAATTGGCACCATTTGGTGGGGTTTGCTAAGAAAACCAGAATAGGGGTGCATAACTTGCTGTTTGAGACCCTCGGAATCTCTAGTTTATTGGTGAAGGTTTTCACTATTGAAAACACTTGGTAAAGATTGGGAAAGGTGGCTGTTTATTCAAATGCACAGAAACCAAGGCAAAGCTATGGGGAATAGAAAGAGTCAGAGAAACATAACATAAACAAAGAACAAAGTAAATCTTCACTAGCTGACCCTAAAGAAGTGAAGCCCCATAAATTGCCTGTCAAAGAATTAAAAATTATAACCTTAAAGTAGGAGAACATGGAGAGATAACTAAATGAAACCAGAAAAATAATACATGAACAAAAGAAGAATATTGACAAAAAGAAAAGATAAATAAGAACCAAACAGAAATTTAGGAGCAGAGGAATAAATATCAGAACTGAAAAATTCAATAGAGGGATTCAACAGCAGAATTGATCAAGCAAAAGAAAGAATCAGTGAACTTCAACCCACGTCACTTGACATTATCTAGTCAGCAGAAGAAAAAGAGAAAAAAAAAAGAGAGAACGAAGAAATCTTAAGGAACTTAGAGGATACCATCCTTAGAGCTAACCAATATACATATTTTGGAAGTATGAGAAGGATAAGAGAATGAGAAAGGAGCAGGAAGTTTTTTTAAAGAAGTAATGGGTAAAATCTTCTCAAATCTAGGGAGGGAAATGGGCATGAAAATCCCAGAGCTCAGAAGGACTCAACTAGAATGAACCCAAAGAACTCTACTCCAAGGCATAGTATATTCAAATGCCAAATGTCAACATCAGAGAGAAAAATAACAAGAAAAAAAATGACTCATCACAGACAAGGGAACATCTATAACACTATTAGCAGATTTTTCTGCAGAAATCTTGCAGGTCATAAGAAAGCAAAATGATATATTTAAAGTACTAGGGGTGGGCAGGATCTACCAACCAATAATATTGTGCTTGGCAAAACTTTCCTTCCAAAATGAAAGAAAGATAAAAATATTGCCAGACAACCAAAGCTGAGGGAGTCAATAACCACTAGAATTCACAAGAAATGTTAAAGGAAGTTCTTCGAGTTGAAATGAAAGGTTGCTAAGCAGTAAAATGAAAATATAAACCTCACTAGTTAAGACAAAACATAATACTATAATAGTGATAAAACACAAAAAGTATGAAGAATAATTGTAACTACAGAAGTGTATGTAAAGGATACACAGTATAAAAATGTCTAGTAGTGATATCAATAACATAAAGTAGGTGTGTATTGGGGGAAACTAAAAGTGCGCAGTTTTTCTATGCAATTAAACAAGTTTGTATCAGTTTGAAATACACTGTTTTACTGTTTTAATTATATTTGATGTAAGCCTCATGATAATTATAAAAAAAATAAAACCTACAGAAAAATCACAAAAGAAAAGGAGAAAAATCAAAGTATAAGACTATGAAAGCCCCAAATATCACAAATGAAGACAAATAAAGCAAAAAAAGAACAAAAGAATATAAGCCAGGCATAAAGAAAATAACACAACGGTAATAGTAAGTTTTTACCTCCTAACAATGTAAATTGTTAATTAAATTCCCAATCAAAAGATGTAATGTGATTGAAATAATTTAAAAATACAACTGTAAACTGTATACAAGATACTAACTTTAGATTTAAGGACACAAATAGACTCAGAGTAAAGAGAAGATTGTTATATTATGATAAATGATTCAGTTCAACAGGAAAATATAACAATTATAAATACAGGTGACCCTATATCAGAGTAATTAAATTTATAAATTCAAAGATTGACAGATCTGAAGGTAGAAATAGACAGCATTACAATAATCCAAAAAAACTTCAGTGCCCCATGTTCTATTATGGACCAAATATCCAGATAGAGAACAAATACGAAAACAGTGAACTTGAAAGAATACCGTAGACCAAATGGACATAATATACACATACAAAATGCTCTACCCAGCAAGAGCAGAATAACTTTCTTCTCAAGTGCACAGGAAATATTCTCCAGCATAAATTACATCTAGTTTACAAAATGAGTCTCAACAATTTAAGTATTTTTAAATTATGCTAAATGTATTTTCTGAACACAATGGAATGAAACTAGTAATCAATAACAGAAATAAAATTTAAAATTTTACGAGCATGTAGAAATTTTTAAAATATGCTATTGAACAACCAATGGGATAAGAAAAGGAATTCAAAGAAAATATTGAAATATATTTAGATAAACAAAAACGGAACATAACAAACTTATGAGATGCAGCAAAGGCAATACTGAGATCGAAATTTGTGCTGATAGATGCCTACATTTAAGGAAGAGGAAAGATCTCAATAAACAATTTACTCTTATACTTCATGAAACTGGAAATAAAAGGATGAACTAAGTCCAATAGCATAAGAAAGTAAATAGTAAAGATTAAAGGCTGGGAGTGGTGGCTCACACCTGTAATCCCAGCACTTTGGGAGGCTGAAGCAGGCAGATCACTTGAGGAAGGGAGTTTGAGACAGCCTGACCAACATGGAGGAAAACCCATCTCTACTGAAAATATAAAATTAGTCAGGTGTCATTGCAGGCTCCTGTAATCCCAGTTATTCAGGAGGCTGAGGCAGGAGAACTGCTTGAACCTGGGAGGCATAGGTTGCAGTGAGCCAAGATGGAGCCATTGCACTCCTGCTTAGGCAACAAGAGCAAGACCCTGTCTCAAAACAAACAAACAAACAAACAAACAAACAAAAAGTCACAATTGAAATAAACACAATAGACAATAGAAAAACAGTAAAAAAAAAAACAAGTTTTTTTAAAAAAAATATAAACCAATTGATAATCCTTTTGCTAGACTAAAAATGAAAAAGACAAGACTCAAATAAAATAAATAAAGAAGAAACTTTACAACTGGTGCCACAGAAATAAAAAAAAGATTATAAGTGGCAACAATACATAATGAATTGGATAATCTAGAAGCAATGGTAAAAGTCCTAGAAACAAATAATATCCCAACACTGAATCATGAAGAAACAGAAAATCTTAAGAGAAAAGTAATAAAAAATGTAATTTAATCAATATTCAAAAATATCTTTTTTGTTGTTTTTGTTTTCGATTTATTATTTTTTTCTTTTTCTTTTTTTTTTTTTTTTTGAGTTGGTTTTTTTTTTTTTTTGCCCAGGCTGGAGTGCAATGACAAGTCTCCACTCACCGCAACCTCCACCTCCTGGGTTCAAGCAATTCTCCTGCCTCAGCCTCCAGAGTAGCACACCCAGCTACTTTTTGTATTTTTGGTAGAGATGGGCTTTCTCCATGTTAGTAAGCCTGGTCTTGAACTACCGACCTCTGGTGATCTGCCTGCCTTGGCCTCCCAAAGTGATGGGATTACAGGCATTAGCCACCGCACCCAGCTTTTTTTTTCTTTTTGAGACAGAGTCTCACTCTATTGCCCAGGCTGGAGTACAATGGCAGTCTTGGCTTACTACAACCTCCACCTCCCAGGTTCAAACAATTCTCCTGCCTCAGCCTCCTGAGTAGCTGGGACTACAGGTGTGTGCCACCCCACCTGGCTAATTTTTGTATTTTTAGTAGATACAGGGTTTTATCATGTTGGCCAGGTTGGTCTTGGACTCCTGACCTCATGATCCGCCTGCCTTGGCCTCCCAAAGTGTTGATTACAGACATAATCCACCATGAAAAGCCCATGCCCAGAAGGCTTCACTGGGGAATTCTACCAAACACTTAATGAACAATTAACAATCCTTCTCAAACCCTTCCAAAATAATCCAGGAAGAGAGAATACTTTCAAACTCATTTTATATGGCCAGTCTTACCCTGATACCAAAACCGAACAGACACTATAAGAAAATAAAACTAGAGGCCAATATACATGATAAACATAGATGCAAAAATTCTAAAAAACAAAACAAAACAAAAAAAACCCCTAGCAAACAAAATTCAACAGTACCTTAAAAGAATAATGCACTATGACCAAATTAGCTTTATCACTAAGATCAAGGACGGTTCAACATATTCAAATCAACTAACGGGATACACCAGATTAACAAAATTAAAGATAAAAATGATATAATCATCTCAGTATGTGCAAAAAATTTGACAAAATTTGCCATTGTTGAGAAAAATGTTCAACAGACTAGGTATAGAACAAATTTACTTCAACATAATAAAGGCCATAAATGAAAAGCTTATGGCTAACACAATGATACAGAGATGCCAACTCTTGCTAGTTCTATTCAACATAGTACTGGATGTCCTAGCCAAAGCAATTAAGAAAAAAAAAATTATCAAAATTGGAAGGGAATTACTAAAAGACTCTCTGTTTATAGTTTCCAAGATTCTATTCCTAGCAAACCTTTAAGAATCCATGAAAACCACTGGTAGAAAAAGTAGTAAGAAAGAATGAACAAGATCTAGCATTTGATATCAAAACCAGGTGACTATTGTCAATAATAGTTTAATTATACATTTTAAAATAACTAAAAGAGTATAATTGGATCTTTGTAACACAAAGGACAAATGCTTGAGGCAATGAATAACCCATTTACTACCCTTTTACTACCTTTACTTTACTACTCTTTACTATCTTTGCAACCTGCCCCCCTACCCCATTTACTACCTTTCAGATTTTAAATATAAGATCTGAAAGGCTTAGGCACTGGCTTAGGCAAAGACTATGACCAAGAACCCAAAAGCAAATGCAACAAAAACAAAAATAAATAGGTGAGTCTTAAATGAAAGAGCTTCATCAGAGCAAAAGGAAGAGTCAGGAGATTAAACAGATGACCCACAAAGTGGAAGAAAATTTTCACAATCTATGCATCCCACAAAGGACTAATATCCAGATTCTACCAGGAACTCAAACAAATTAGAAAAGACTAATGATCTCATCAAAAAGTGGGCTAAGGACATGAATAGACAATTCTCAAAAGAAGATATACAAATAGCCAACGAACATGAATAAATGCTCAACATCACTAAGGATCGGGGAAATACAAATCAAAACCATATGTTGATATCACTTTATTTCTGCAAGAACGGACGTAATCAAAAAATTGAAAAATAATAGATGTTGGTGTGGATGCAGTGAAAAGGGAACACTTCTGCACTGCTGGTGAAAATGTAAACTAGTACAACCACTATGAAAACAGTGTGGAGATTCCTTAAGGAACTAAAAGTAGAACTACCATTCTATCCAACAATCCCACTATTGGGTAGGTACCCAAAGGAAAAGAAGTTATTATACAAAAAGGATACTTGCACATGCAGGTTTATAACAGCACAATTCGCAACTGGAAAGATACAGAACCAGCCCAAATGCCCATCAATTAACAAGTAGATAAAGAAATTGTGGTATATGTGTGCGATGGAATGCTACTCAACTATGAAAAGGAAAGAATTTATGACATTCACAGCAACTGGGATGGAACTGGAGACTATTGTTCCAGGTGCAGTAACTCAGGAATGGAAAGCCAAATGTACTATGTACTCAGTCATAAGTGGGAGTTAAGCTATGAGGATGCAAAGGCATAAGAATGATATAATGGACTTTGGGGACTTGGGTGAAAGGGTGGGAGGGGGTGGGGGATTAAGCCTACAAACTGGGTTCAGCGAATACCACTTGGGTGACAGTTGCACCAAAATCTCACAATTATCACTAAAGAACTTACTCATGTAACCAAATACCACCTGTTCCCCCAAAAACTATGGAAATAAAAAATTAAACAAAAGCAAACAATAAAAAAAATATTTTCAGCTTTGCAGGCCATACCATCTCAGTCACGGTTACTCAACCTGCCATTGTAAAGCAAAAGTAACCATAGACAATAATCACAGACAGTAAGTAAATAAATGAATGGAGATGTATTCCAATAAAACTTTATTTACAAAAGCAGGTCGTGGGCTGGAATTGGCCCAGTATCTGTTAGATCCAGCTTATTAGTTGTGTTGATAAAATATTCTGTATCCAATAATTTTTTGTCTATTTGAAAAAACAAATTTATAGATCCACAAAAGATGCTGAATGGCCAAAGCAATCTTGAGAAAAATAACAAAGATAAAGTCATCACACTTCATATTTCTAGTGAGTGAGTTACTGCTGAGATCTGGTCATTTAAAAGTGTGTGGCACTTCCCTGCCATGGTCTTGTTCTCTTGCTCCAGCTTCCGCATATGAAGTGTATGCTCCCATTTTGCCTCCTGCCATGAGTTTAGCTCCCTAAGTTCTCCCGGAAGCAGATGCTGCTATGCTACTGCACAACCTGCAGAACCATGAGCCAGTTAAACCTCTTTTCCTGTAAATTATCCAGTCTCAGGTATTTGTTTATGGTAATTCAAGAATGGCCTAATACAGCTGTAGAGGTTAATTTCCACCTTAAACTCTCACTCAAATTGTAACATTTCAAGAGATGCTGCACTAGCATCAGAACTAAGAAAATGTTCTCTTGTCCACATCTCACAAATGGAGGGGTATACTATTTACAGTAAAAACATCCCAGGCTAACTCCTTATTCCATCAGTCATCATCTAGCTGTGTGCACTTAAACAATTTATAAAATCTCTGACTTTTAATCTTAGTGAATAAGGAAAGTTAATATAAATATGGTTGGGTGGATGGATACAGGTCAGCTTTTATCTAGTAAGCCAAGATCTCAGATTTTATTCTACAGAAAAAAAAAAAAAAAAACCCTGAAACTAATGGCTGTGTCTATGTAATGTGTTGTTTGTGATGACAATGGAATTCCTGGTTTTTCTACCATGAGCTCTCTGCGTCCCTGTCTGTGTTCCATGTCCTCATTGATGGTTGCTCATTTCTTTGATACTGAGTGATTCTCCTTCCGTTTAAAAATGTCACATTTTGGAGTTTGGATTTACAAGAAATGCACTTCTGTTGAACAGAATGTGTGTATATAAATAGGTCAGAAATATACTCTACCTAATGCAGTTTCACACCATAGTGGAGGATGTCCCCCTAGTCTTAGTGTAGTTTCATGCAATCATTTCATGCACATGATACAAAAATCATGTGTGAATCTATATTGGATATGGAAAGCAAAAATTATCAAGTAGAAAATAAAAGAAGGGATCATTGACATTTTAAGAAAATTTACCCAAAAAATCCCTTTAAGAGAAGTATCTCAGCATCTATGAGAGTTGTACCATTGTTTTAAAAACATTTTTAAGGAATCTTTCCTTCCTTGTACTCCATACTGTTATAGAAAGAATAGAAGCATCTTGTAATAACATACACATTATGTAGTAAAACAAAATATCAAAATAATTTGAAAGAAGGAACTAAGGATGGGAAAAGAAAGCTATGAAAAACCCATTAACAGCAGTTACTATAATTCAACATTAAATTTAGCTCACAAACTTTTTAAAAAATTTTATTTTTTGAGATGGAGTCTCATTCTGTCACCCAGGTTGGAGGATAGTGGCACAATCTCAATTTATTACAACCTCTGCCTTCTGGGCTCAAGCTATCTCCCTGCCTCAGCCTCCCCAGTAGCTGAGACTACAGACGTGTGCCACCGTGCCTGGCTAATTTTGGCATTTTTAGTAGAGACAGGGTTTCATCATGTTGGCCAGGCTGGTTTTAAACTCCTGACCTCAAATGATCTGCTTGCCTTGGCCTCCCAAAGTGCTGGAATTACATGCCCGGCACAATCAGTTTTATGAGGAAAATACAGAATTGTTATGTGTTAACACCCCGGTGAATGTCCTATCCTTTTCTATTGCTTAGTGAAAATTAACGACTTCTCTGGATTTGAATTGAAGAAAAATCTTTAACAGGTCTCTGAGGAATAAGTTAAACAGAAGTTTTGCCATAGGTGAAAGGAAGAAAGGGGCCCATACTTGGGGAGCAAGAGGAATCTATTTGGCAGACTTGAAAAGAGAATTGAACTCCCAGAGGATAGAGTTTTAAGTGTCGAAGGATTTTTGGATGACAGGAACTTCCATTCTACTCTCACACAGAGAACTGACTGGATAACCTGGAGACATACAGACCAATGCATGAGGAGGCTAGTTTTAACATCTTGCAAGTACCAGTAATTATGCCTTTGGGCTTGCTCTCTGAGAAATAAAAGGCAAAAAATTAGCATTCAACAATGGCATCTTACAGCAGAAGCAGCAGAGCTAACCATGGTTACTACAATAGCAAAAGGATCATGCATTTCCCCACATCCCAGCTCCAAATATTGAGCACCTTGAGTAGTAATGGACATTCTGTTTGTTTGGATAACAGGGTCTTAGAACCAGGTATAAATTAATATGAAAAAATTAATGTGATGTTTCTCACACCCAGGTTATATAGAATAATTCCATGCATACTACATATAACATGAGTTATATCATCATAAAAGTTTCTTATTGAAATTACCACGTGTGTGGTCTACCAAAATATTAAATCCCTGCCATCTGTGAATCTGTTTAAGTATTTTTGAAAACAAGCTGCTCTGAAAGATTTAGAAAGTGAAGGCTTTAAGTAGAAATCTTATTTCCAAAGATGAATTATTTTCAGTTTTGAATATTCAGCAAAAACTACAGAATATCTTGTAGCAGAAAGATTGAGGAGAATATGGACTCTAATTTGAATATCAACAGCTTTTTCATGTGGGTGTATGAATATCTTTGCTTCATGGCAAACTATTTGCATAACCATCCACCCACCCAACTACTGGGACTAAATCCCATCTTAGCTTTGTTAAGTTTCTGCTAAACAAATTCTTAAACCACTTTTCCTTCAAATCTTTATGCAGATGTCAAGACAGTTTGGTGCTAGACATCTAAATAGGAAATATTAAAATTCCAGAAATATGTCACTAGCATTTTTATATAATCCTTCATAATATTAACTACCTCAATTCAGCAACAAAATGGTAGTAAAAAGATTAATAATCAATTTTTGGACAAATTATGTCTACTGGATTTTTTTTTTTTTTTTTTTTGAGACGGAGTTTCGCTCTTGTTACCCAGGCTGGAGTGCAATGGCGCGATCTCGGCTCACTGCAACCTCCGCCTCCTGGGTTCCAGCAATTCTCCTGCCTCAGCCTCCTGAGTCTCTGGGATTACAGGCACGCGCCACCATGCCCAGCTAATGTTTTGTATTTTTAGTAGAGACGGGGTTTCACCATGCTGACCAGGATGGTCTCGATCTCTTGACCTCGTGATCCACCCACCTCGGCCTCCCACAGTGCCGGGATTACAGGCTTGAGCCACCGTGCCCGGCCATCTACTGGATTTTTTAATAGTGAAGAGATGTGAAGATTTAAGTAAACATATTTTGAGTATGCTACATGCAAAACACCACTGTATTAGACTATTGCACTGCTATAAAGAAATACCTGAGACTGGATAATTTATAGAGGAAATAAGTGTAATTGGCTTATGATTATGCAGGCTGTACGGGAAGCATGGTGCCAGCATCTGCTCAGCTTCTGGGGAAGCCTCAGAGAAATTTTACTCACAGTAGAAGGCAAAGCAGAAGCAGGCACATCCCATGGTGAAAGTGGGTGCAAGAGTAGAGGGGTAGGAGCATACACTTAAAATAACCAGATCTCATGTGCACTTGCTCAGTAACGTGACAGCACCAGGCCATGAGGGTTCTGTTGCTATTTATCCCATGACACAAACAATCCCACCAGGCCCCACCTTCAACACCAGGGATTACACTTCAACACGAGATTTGGCGATCACCAAATGTTATTTATAATGTTTCACTATGTAATTCGGAGCAAACGTCAAAATCAGTATTTGTACTTTTGAGACCTATACAAAATACCTCTGATATAATAATTCAAAGCTACTGGCCTCATTTGATTCTGGTTTATGCCTCTGCCATGTGTACTAGTTTTGCATGGATTCTGCAGCATTTTGCCTCATGCCTGTGCCATGGACCTCTTGCTTTCTGCCCTCAGGATGACCCTGCTGATTGAAAGGCTTGAGAAACAGTAGAACTTAGCTAAGAACCCATAAGGCACAATTAAGAAGTACTAGATCTTGGGTGAAAATTTGGTAAATGGGAGGGTGGGGAAGGTAAGTACTTCTTACCCATCTCTCCCCTGCTTAACACAAACTGTCTTGGGATGGGTTTGTGTAGCTCCATGGTGCATCAACAATCAATTGCGTTTAGCAGCAGCCAAATCAATAGTATGCCCAGTAATTGGTTTTTTCTTTGCTTCGTTCACCTTCTCCCTCACTTCAGCTTCCTAGAATTGCACTTTACAATAACACCATCTCATATAAGACCTTTACCTCAGGCTCTGCTTTTTGTGGAATCTGCTTTTAAGGCTCAGTGAAATTAAAGCACAGAACTTTTCCCCATTACTTCCAGAAAGAAAACTTGGCTCCTATACTTTGAGGACTGAAACACAACATGGCCTTTGCATAGTAATGAAAGCAATGTTGCTTCCTCTTGATGCTTCATATGTATAAAACTTTAAAGAGAGCTATAAGAGAAAGCTACAGGGCACCAGTTAGGAAATCATTTTCTTATGGGTGACACCTGGAGTAACAGCAGACTGGAGTCATCAGAAAGTAAATATGTGATTACTGAGATCTCGTGTATTAAAGGTAATACTGGAGAATTTGTATGTTCCCTATATTTCAGTAACAAAAAATTAGTTGTTTCCTCAATACTAATACTATTCTTCCTTCTCCATGTAAACCTATGAATATCCCATTTATAATTCAAGTTCCTACTATAATTCTATTGTAGAAACTGGCTGGATTCAATGGCCAGCATAGCCGTTTGCAAACAAATAAGGAATTCCCAATCCAAAAATACATCCTTAGTCTTACAGCTCTCCAAATGTATGGTCACCAAAATTGCATGCCAAACAGGATCCAAAACCTTTCTGTAAAGCATCATAACTCATTTAACTCTTGCAACTCCTTCTCATGTTTTAGTCTGTATTTATTTTCCAGATTTGATATCCAAGTAGCAAGGAAGGACAAAAGAATATTTCTAGAGAGCACAGGGAGCCCGGGCACAGTGGCTCACTCCTGTAATCCCAGCACTTTGGGAGGCCGAGGCAGGCAGATCGCAAGGTCAACAGATTGAGATCATCCTGGCTAACACAGTGAAACCCCGTCTCTACTAAAAATACAAAAAATTAGCCAGGTGTGGTGGCACATGCCTGTTGTCCCAGCTACTCAGGAGGCTGAGGCAGGAGAACTGCTTGAATCCGGAAGGTGGAGGTTGCAGTGAGCTGAGATGAAGCCACTGCACTCCAGCCTGGGCGGAAAAAAAAAAAAAGTCAGAGAACATAGGGAAAGGGCTCCTTGACATTCATCTTGGTAATAATCTTTTGAATATCACATTAAAAGCTCAGAGGATAAAAGCAAAAATAAATAAATGAGACTACATAAAAATAAAAAGCACACAATCAATCGACAAAATAAAAAGCTCAATCAACAAAATAAAATTGACAGCAAACAATCGACAAAATAAAAAGGCAAGCCACAGAATGAAAAGAAAAATTTGCAAACCAGTGTCTAATTAGAGGCTAATATCCAAAATTTATAAATAACTTATCATTCAATAATAGAAAAACAACCTAATTTAAAAATGGGCAAAGGACCTGAACAGACATTTCTGCAAAGAGAATCTAAAAAATGGCTAACAGGTATATGAAAATGTGCTCAATGTCACTAATCACCAGAGAAATCAAGACCAAAAAACACTAAATTACTTTCTACAGTTAAGGTGGCTATTTTCAAAAAGACAAGAGATGACAAATATTGGCAAGAGTGTGAAGAGAAGGGAACTCTTGCAAACTGTTGATGGGAATGTAGATTGGTGCAAGAACTATGGAAATCAATATGGATGTTCTTCAACAAATAGAACTACCGTAAGACCCAGCAATCCTTCTTCTGGGTATGCACCCAAAGGACATAAAATCATAATTTCATAAAAGTAGCTACACCTTCATGTTCATTGTAGCATTGCTAACAATAGCCAAGATTTAGATACAACCTAAGTGTTTATAGATGTAAAAATTGATAAAGAAAATGTTTTTTATATATACACATATATATGTGTGTGTACACATATCCGTACACATATATACACATATATATGTGTTTGTGGGAACCACCACACTTTTGTGAGTTTTACATCCAGGAGCTATGCGAGGTTTCCATAGTAAAAATAAGAGAAAAATTCCCTCTTGCTTCTAGCAGCGGGAGGAAACATGTAACCATATTGAAAAATGCCAGAGCATTCTGTTCTTCTTAACAAGGCCTACCCCACAAAACATTATTTTATCAAATTCTAATGTATTGTGGTTGTATCAGAGCCTAACTGATCTGGAAGGGGAAATACCAAATCTGGAAGAGGAAATGCCCATCATTGACGGGCATTTAGATTGATTCCATGTCTTTGCTATTGTAAATAGTACTACAATTAATATATGCATTCATGTGTCTTTATAATAGGACGATTTCTTTGGGGATATACCTAGTAATGGCGTTGGTGAGTCACATGGTATTTTTGTCTTCAGGTCTTTGAAGAATTGCCACACTGTCTGAACTAATTTTGCCATAATGGCTAAAGTAATTTACACTCCCACCAACAGTGTATAAGGATTCCTTTTTCTCCACAACCTTGCCAGCATCTGTTATTTTTTGACTTTTTAATAATATCCATTCTGACTAGTGTGAGTTGTTATCTCATTACTATTTTGATTTGGATTTCTCTAAATGATCAGTGATGTTGAGCCACGTGTATGTCTTCTTTTGATAAGTGTCAGTTCATGTCCTTTGCCTGCTTTTTTATGGGGTTGTTTTTTCTTGTCAATACAAGTTTTTAAGACCAAAAGCAAAGAGAAAAATATTCTTTAAAATAACAAAATGTCTGAGAACTATGGGAAAGATACAAAAGGTATAATATATTCATGAAGAGTATGCCAGAAATTAAAAGACAGAGAGAGAAAGGAATGGAAGGAATATTGGAAACAAAATGAGTGAGTTCTACAAATTAATGTCAGACACCAACTTACAGATCCAGAAATCTCAGATAACATCAATTAGGATAATTTTTTTAAAAACCCTACATATAGGCATATCATATTCAAAAATGCAGAAAATCAAAGATAATTTTTAAAATCTTAAAACAAGAGGATAAAAACACTTTACCTATGGAGGAGCCAAAGATAGGAATTATAGCCAAGATCTCCTCAAAAATCATGCATATGGGGAGCACTACACACTGGGGTCAGTAGGGGGGAAATGGGGGAGGGACGGTGGGGGGTGGGGAGCTGGGGAGAGATAGCAAGGGGAGAGATGCCAGATGTAGGTGATGGGGAGGAAGGCAGCAAATCACACTGCCACGTGTGTACCTATGCAACAATCTTGCATGTTCTTCACATGTACCCCCAAACCTAAAATGCAGTAAAATAAATAAATGGAAAAAAAAAATCATGCATATACAGAGAGGAGGCTGAGTGGGAGAATTGCTTGATCCCTGGTGATTGAAGCAAGCCTGGTCAATATGACAAAATTCTGTCTCTACAAACAAAAATACAAGAATTAGCTGAGCTTTGTCTGAGCTGCTTGGGAGGCTGAGTGGTGGGAGAATTGCTTGAGCCTGTTAAGTTTCCAAGAAATACTGGGTTTTCTTCTTGTTGTGAGAGACAGGAGGGAAACTCTGCCTTGGAAGATGGAGACTGCATGGTCTGTGGGGACTGACCCGCAGAGTATTGAAGTGCAGGACATAGCAGGAAAAGAACTTGGCACAATTTGTTATTCCAGATCACGGAATTTTGAAAATGAGCTACCATGTACTCCATGTCCGCTTGACGAGAAGATCATCTAAGTGGAAAGGGGAAAATCTGTCCTCTGGTCTACCGTGTGCACAAGGGAGCATAACAATCGCTTTTATTCAGAGTGCAGATGGAATATTTAACCCATTCTAGCCACATATTTGCATCTTGGTATCCTGTCTTAATTGCTAAACTTTGTTTC
The DNA here is from genome assembly GCF_001604975.1 of Cebus imitator. NCBI lineage: Eukaryota > Metazoa > Chordata > Mammalia > Primates > Cebidae > Cebus > Cebus imitator. The sequence goes on along the minus strand of NW_016107358.1, from coordinate 156,600 downwards.
AGATCATTTACTTTTATAATGGATACCTTAGTACTATCATCAGGTACAGGAATAACAGGTGTCTGCTCTAAAACTGAAACCACTGGGAATGGGGAAGGAGGAGGAGGAGGAATAGCGTGTATTTCAAAAATACCTATAGCATCTTTCCCATTAGCATCAACCTCTATACCATAAAGGCAACTGAGGGTAGGCCTAGGGTCAGTGTAAGTAGATGTACTAATAGAAATAAAGATAGGGTTGGATTGGTGGGATTGACAATTGGAGGAAGTAGTTCCTTTAGTAAAATGAAGAAGGGGTTTTAGATCAGTGCAAACCTCCCTCGTAGAGGTCCAACCTTGGTATCGAGTGGTCCAAAGAACACAGTCCCAATTACTATATGGTTGCCAGGCTGTAGAAGTAAAGGGACGATGTCTTGGTTGTAGGTAATCACAGCGGTGGGAACTAGGGGTAACTGTGGAGGTTAGAGGGCCAGGGAAGAGATATTTATCTGGAGAAGCTAGTTGTCTTTGGTTCCTTAAATTCCCACATTGTACAACAAGACAAGCATCAAATATTATAATTTCAGGTGAGTCTGATCAGTCACATTAATAATAAAAGTGAGAACTGGTAGAAGGGAGGAAGAGGAAAGGACAGCGTAGATAAATTTTAACTTTAATTTGGTAGGATTCGATCCTGGAATAATAGTCTGTGATTATGAAGTGGTTGTGCTTTCTTGACTCAAGTGTGATGCGTCCATCCTTTCTCTGCTGTATGGACAGCAGTCTCGGTGGTCAACAGCACAAGGTAGGGTCCTTCCCAGGCTGGCCTGAGTTTTTCCTCCTTCTATAGTTTGATGACATCGTACTCCCCAGGCCAGTGTTGGTGTACTGGAAATTCTAAAGGCGGTATCTCTGCTAAAAGACCGTTAGCTTTAAGAGAGAAGAAGGTAGAAGAGAGACCAAGTATATGATTTCTAAGAAATTGGTCTTTTGTTTCAAATGTAAAAACATCAGCTGAGGAATGTAAGTAAGTCAACCCATATAACATTTCGTATGGGGATAAGCCTACATCCTTCTGGGGAGCTGTTTTAATCCTTAATAAAGCAATAGGAAGACATTGGTCCATGGCAACCGAGTTCCTAACATTAGTTTAGTTAAATGATTTTAAGGATTTGATTCATTCTATCTACTCTTCCAGAGGAAGAGGGATGCCAGGAATATAATATTCCCATTTGATATCTAATACTTGAGCTAATTTCTTGATAATGTGTGCAGTAAAATGGGTTCCATTATTTGAATCAATGTTTTCTATCAGTCCAAATCTAGGTATAATATGCCCAATTAATGCCTTCACTACATTACTATCAGTGGCTTTTGAAAAAGGAACAGCCTTTACCCAGTGGGTGAAATGATCTACTATTACTAGTAAATATTTTAGCCCAACAGGGGGCATTTCAGTGTAATCAACTTGAACACTCTGGAAGGGTCTCAGACCCAGAGTTCTTCCTCCAAGTGGTAGTTTTCTTAGTGCCTGTTTATTGGTTTTCCTGCAAGTTTAGCAACCATCTATGAGCTGTTTGAGGTATAAATTCCAGTACATCCATAAGCTCTCAGGACTGCATCACACAGAGCTTTGGGGCACCAGTGGGTCCCTTGATGTAGATGAGACAAAACTTCCCTCCTGATGGGCTTAGATAGCATCTCCCTTTGGTCCAGGAGTATCCATCTCCCTTCTGAATTCTTTTGAGCTCCAATTCTTGTTAGTTTTTCTTTCTCGGCTTGGGTGAAGATAGGAACTATAGTAGAAGAAGGAAGCAAAGAGTTATGTGAAAAATAGATGTGTGAGAAATAGCAGCCTTCTTGGCCACTTGATCTGCAAGATTATTTCCTCGACTTTCAAATGAGAAGTGATGCTGATGTCCAGGAACAAGAACAATAGCTATTTCTTCTGGCAACTGGAGATTATTTAGAACACGGACAACTAATGTCTCATGAACAAGATCTTGGTCTCTATTGTTAATGAGGCCTCACTCAGCCTAGATTTTCCAAAATGCAGGAGATCCCCCAAAGCCATACTTAGAGTCAGTGTGGATGGCTCCTATTTGGTTTTCTAAGTATTTTAAAGCCTGACAGAGTGCAAATAGTTCACGAGCCTGAGCAGAGCAACTTGAGTAACCTTCCTGATTCTACTTCCTCAAGAGTTTCTCCATCAATTACTGCATACCCATTATGTTGTTTCCCGTCAAATATTCAGGAGGTACCATCTATAAACAAATGTCTTCCTGTTTTAAAGGGGATTTCTACTAAGTCTAGCTGGACATTTGTGTGATAGTCAATTAAGTTTAGACACAAGTGTTCCCTCTTTAACAATGGGTTTTCTGTTAAGAAACCTGCTGGGTTGACCGAATTGTCTGTGTTTATGGTTAAATTATCCTTTTCTAATAGGATAGCTTCATATTTTAAAATTCTAGAGTCAGTGAGCCATGTTCCTCCTTTTTGGTTCAAGATGGCTCTTACCTGATGAGGTGTACTTATGGTCAAGTGTTCCGCAAAAGTCAGCTTTCTGCTTTCCTCCACCAATGTTGCTGTGGCCGCAACAGATTGGATGCACTGAGACCATCCACAGGCAACAGGATCTAGTACTTTAGACAGGAAGGCCACTGGCTGCTGGCGGCCTCCATGTTCTTGGATAAGCATTCTTAAAGCTACTCCATTATCAACATTGACAAAGAGGTGAAAATGGTTTCTCTAGAGAGAGCCGAGCTAGAACAGGAGCAGACATTAGGATCTCTTTCAATTCATTAACTTGGTCAACTTCTTCAGAAGACCATACAAGTGGATCTGGTCCTCTTTTAGTTAGCTTTTCATATAACAATTTACTTCTTAATGCATATGAATCAATCCATAAGCGACAGTATTCAATTAACCCTAAAAATTTTCTGAGTTCTTGTTTGGTTTGAGGCAAGGGCAAAGATATAATTCCTTCAACTTGTTCAGGCCCTATTCTTCTCTTGCCTGTGCTAATTAAATGGCCTAAGTATTTGACTCCAAGTTCCACATATTGGAGCTTTCCTTTTGAGACTCATAACCCCCCAGAATGTAGACTATTAAGAATATAGTTAGAAAACTCAACTACCTTCTCTATATCTACTCTAGCTATAAGAATGTCATCCATATACTGGAGTAAACGTAGTCGTGAAATGGCAGCTTTTCCTACAATCTTCTCTAAAATTTGACTGAAGAGATTAGGTGAATATGTAAACCCTTGGGGTAAAACTGTCCATCTATATTGCTGCTTCTGCCCTGTATGAGGATCTTCCCACCTGAAAGCAACCATATCCCAGCTGTCTTTAGCCAAAGGACATGACCAGAAAGCATCTTTTAAATCTATTACTGTATACCACTGATATCTGTAAGGAATTTTGCTAAGAATAGTGTATAGGTTGGGCATAAGAGGATGAGTGGTTTGAACGATCTCATTGATAGCTCTAAGATCTTATACCAGTCAATATGACCCATCTGACTTCTTGACAGGCAATATTGGAGGGCTATATGGAGACATATAGGGTTTGAGAAGCCCATCCTTGATAAGATCTGCAATTATAGGTTTTAACCCTATTCATCCTTCTAGAGAGATGGGGTATTGCTTCCTCCTTACTGTCTCACCTGAAGTCTTTAATTTAATTTGTACTGGGGCAAATTCATAACTTTCCCCAATTTCCTTCCTTGGACCTAACATAAGGATGAATGTACTTTTCATCTGCTGTAGTCAGAAAATTTAGAGAGGTTAGAAAACCCTTTGGGCCAACTTGTAAACCTATGTCTAATTTTAGCATTAAGTCTCTCCCTAGTAAATTAGTCCCTGCTTCAGGAATTAATAAAAATTAAATACAAGTTGACCAATCTTTATAATTTACCTCTAGAATTTTAAATTTTTTTACTTTAAATCCCTCTCCTTCTACCCTGGAAACCAGGAATTCCTCTGGAGAACAAGTCACAACTGCTGGGAGAAAACAAACAGATGAACGAGCTGCTCCCGAGTCAATTAAAATGGTAATTAATTCAAGATTAGGTCCAACATCTAAATCTATCAAGGGCTCCTGGTGGGACTTGAAATAGAAAAGATAAGAGTCTCTGATGCCCCCAGTCTTCTTCTTCAAAAGTAGGCATGAGTGGAAGAGCTTCCTCTGCATTCTCTAATTCAGGACATTCCCTCTTGAAATGACCTGATTTTCTACATTTGTAACATCTGTCCTGCCCACCTTCTTTCCCTGGCCCTGAGTTTCTTTGTCTCTATCCTTCTTCTTTTCTTTCACCTCCACACGTTTTACAACACTTATTTTGACCATCTCTTTTGAAATATTGACCCTGCCTCCTCTCCTTTTGCATTCCTGAATTCCAAGGCCCTCCTCTTTCACCACCTACAAAGCACATTGCCAGCATGGGTCTAAAGTTAGCTCCTGGCATCATTTGTCCTGGTGAGCTCTGCCAAAAGATTTTGGCGTTCTGCCTTTGTCTTTCTTCATCTCTCCTTACATGTACTTTCTGGGCTTCTCGTAAAAGCTCTTTGATGGAACGATTTTTCCAATTTTCTAGCTTTTGTAACTTCTTTGCAATATCTGGCCAGTTATTAGTAACAAAGTGCAACTTTAGCATTCCCTGTCCTAGAGGACTGTCTGGGTCCAAATCAGCATAATTTCTCATCTGTTCCCTCAATCTGTCTAAAAACTTCATAGGCCCTTCATCTTTTTCTTGTTGGACGTCAAAATCGTTAGTAAGATTTTGAGGTTGGGATGCTGATTCTTTAATCCCTCTAATTATTAATTCTCTCAAATCTCTCATGTTATCTTGGTAGGCTGTGATAGTATTATCCCACTGTGGGTCTTGAGCAGGAAATTTAGTATCTGCTGCCAGAATTTTATGGCCAGGAGGATGATCATACTCCCAGGCTGCCACAGCAGCTCTGCAAATCGTGGTCCACTCTTCCGTTGAAAAGAGAATACCTAGGATTGACATTAGCTGGGTCTAAGTATATAACTGGGTACCTAAAAACTGATGATTAATCTGTACTGCCACTCCATCAGGATCATCTAACACCGGCTTAAATTTTTTCTTCAGACTTGGGAGCTTGGAAGTACTTAAAGGGGCATTTACAAAACCAATTGTGGCCCCTCCTTGTGGTACTTCTTTTAAAGGAAAAAACCATGAAGCTGACTCCTTAGAGGTAGAGGCAAAAAGGAGATTCAGAATATCCTTTTTACACTGTTCTATCTTCTGCCAGAGTCCCTTCTTTGACGTAAGACACTTAGGTGGGCAATAGCAATGATCAGACTCCTGAGGGGACAGCTCCAAATAATCCAGGTTATATTGGGGAGGGATAACAGGGATAACAGGGAGCTCTGGTTCTGGATCCAGGGTGGCAGCAGACGCCTGAGGAGGAGATAGAGCAGCCATCTGAGAAGGAAATGCATTAGAATTGAGAAATGGGGAAAGATGGTCTAAAGGGTCCTATTTCCTTTCAAGCTGCCCATGAGTAAAAATTTCACCTTTTTCAGATGATTTAACCTCTGATTTTTGTCACTTTCTTTTTCCTTCTTTAAATCCTTTAAAGGGTAAAGGAGAACAAGCCGTTGTCGTCAACATAGGGCATAATCTACCTCTTCCTGTGAGACAGGCCTCTTGTTGTGAACATACATTATTAAGAGTTGACAGACCCAATACTTATCTAACCCAAATTTTGGCCAGAAAACTGCAGGTTTAAGGATCGGTTCTTGGGTCCAAACGAAACAGCAATACTTTATCATTTACTGCTTTTTCCTATGTTTAGTCCTTTAGTTGTCTTTCTAATACTTTATTTAGCATGAGCCCTACAGGGCTGTCAGTGGGGATTCAAACGCCCTGACCCTCTTTTATTCCCGTTTTACTTCCCATCCCCACTTTACTAGGAGCATTCCTCATGTTGGGTATCAGATAGGCCCAGTCTCTCACACCAGAAACCTATCATCTATCCTTTTTCCTGGAGGTGTAATCTCTCAGATCTCTCAGACCAGAGATGTCCCACCTATCCCTTCTCTTGAGGCTTGCTGAAGCTCAATCTCTCAAACCAGGGATGTCTCGTCTATCCTTTTTCCTGGGAGGTTAACCTTCCTTCCCCTCCCTGGAGGTCTCTTACACTCCCCTCTATTCATGTAACCTTCTCTGGCCACTTCCCGGGAGGAGAATTAGGCCCCTCTTAGCATTGGCGTGCCAGTATAAGCCCCACAGCCTGATCCACCCTAAACCATATGAAGTAGCTACAGAACCGTAGAGAGGACCTACTCGCTCTGTCCAGCAGCAGGATTTGTCACCATTCACACAAATAACACTGCATGCAGTGATGCTTGCAACCATTCACACACACACACTCCACCTCCAGAATATCCCAACCACCAAGAAAATACTTCATCACTCTTGTGACTTTTCTGACCATGGTCTGTACACAGAAATTTCCTGGCCATCATGATATAGCAAGCTGTTCCTTCCCTGCATTGCTGAGTGTTTGGGTTTATTCCTCAAACTAGCTACGTCATGACTCTCAAACCCCGAGGCCACTGGAATGAGGCAATGGGGCACCTCCTCACGAGAGAGAAACAAAGACCACCCCAGAGGGGAATGGGTCCCCGTATGGCCACCAGAATTGTTATATGTAAAATTTTGATGCCACAAAAGAAGTAGCATTCGAATATAATTTTTCTCTCAGCAAGGCAACTTTACTTTTCGCAGAAAGGGTACACTTATCAGCAGTTTGCCACAAGAGTACAAAGAACAAAGGAAAGGCAGACATATTTATCCCTATGGACCGGTGCCTTCTGCTGTGCCCTGCCTCCACTGGCTGTAGCTGGGCCTCACAATCTAAACTAAAAAAGCTGATCAATTTTTTGGCTAATAACTCAAAGCTTTTCCTAAAAGGATAAGGCAAGATAAAACAAAGGAAAAGATGAAGTCATTTATGAAAGACTTAAAGAAGCAATAACATTTCCAAATAAGGAAGGGGAATTAACTATGGGCTGAGGCCTGCCTGGGCTTGTCCAGATATGTCAGGGCAAATACCTAGGCTACAGTACAAGAACTAGGAACACAGAATATATCTATTTTTCAGCTAGTTAGGATTATTAGCAAAAGACTTTAGAGTAATTCAACCTTTTAAGAAGCTATTATTCATCCTTAATAAGCTAAGAAGAAAGCTTTGAAGACGAACTTCTATTTACTTTTATTTTCTACAGTGACTCTAGGGAAGAGTTACATGATTATTCTTTTAACTGTTTTTTATTTTTACAACTTTTTTAAGTTTAAAATTATTACCAAGTAAAAATATTTTAAAGTACACATTTTTCAAACTTCATTTCAATCAAATGAAGAAAATAAAGGTATTTCCTCAGGAGGACCCTAAACAAGGAAGAGAGTTTGACATACTTTCTTTGATTAATTTAAAGGGGTTTAAAAGTTTTAGATGTTCACCTCCCTCGATTCCCAGCCATATTTTAGGAATAAATCTTACATGCTCAGTTGTATGAGTTGCTCTATCTACTAAAACCATTTCCTTAGACATGCCAGAGCAGGAGGTTGTGAAATTGGTATGAGCTGGTTCAAAAGTAATCTGAATCCTTGCTTGCATTTCTTACAAGTAAGATCAAATAAGCCCAAGGAGCAAGTTGTTCCTTAAGACTTTGATTTTTTTTTATGACTTGCAAAAAATAGCTGAATTTAAAGAAGCAACATAATACCCATGAAGTCAAATTTTCTAAAATCATTGAAATGGAAGATGTTATTGAAATTTCGAAAATGAATCCAATCTTCTAGATTTAGTCAAAAATTATTAAGAAAGAATTTTTCTTTTAAAGCTTATGATATATAACAGGAAAAGCAATTTAAAAAAATCTGAGATTGTTTTATTGTGTTGTCTAATCAATTTTTCACCCAGTTCTGTAATTTAAGACCAAATTACAAATGGTAAAATGTTTCAGTTAACATATAATGCCATCCTTTTGAAAGATTTAGGATATACGGTTCTTTATTTCTGTAGTCTGACTGCTGCTTTTCTGCCTTTTCATTGCAAAATCAGCATCCTACTTGTAATGTGAAACTAAACAGGATTTTTTAAACCATTTTTTTCCTTTTTTCTGGGACAGGTCTTATCAGGCTTAGCATACAGAAATGAAAATATATCTCCCATTGCAGAGAAGACAATTCCTAGAGAAAGCCTCAACGGCTCTCTTTTCTTTCTCTCACTTTCCAGAAGCAGTTTAGGACCTACATACTTAATCATTTCAGGCCCTCATAATAGATAAGCTATATTAGCAAGTTAAAATTTGTAAGTTTTGCTAAAAATATCAGGTGATTCCTACCCTAAGGTAGACAGACTACATTTATCCTTCAGTTCATTTTTTCACTGCCTAAGCTTTATTTTAAGTGTCTAACTTTACATAGAAATAAATGGTGTGATCTAGAGAGAGGAATAAACTTGTCCAAAGCAGAGACAGGCTTCATGTCTCAGTCAGACCTTATGTGCACCATATTTAGAAAGAAACCTGTTTTGTTTACTCCAGATTTACCCTACTGGTGATGTCAGCTTGAACAAGACAGAGAAGGCTCTAATTCTTTGAGCTGATAATGTACTTGGCTGATTTTGTATCTGTTTGAAAGTGAAACAGGATTGTTCCCATGTGAAATCTATCTGATTCTGCAGAGTTCAAATTACTAATAACTTTTTGGTTGCTTGATGCTTGACATATTTATACTGTATGTATAAGACTCAAATCTTATACATACACTGTTTTCACTTTTTAAAATGGGTTTTTATTTTAGTCTTTCAAAAGTGAAACCTACCATTTTCTATATTTATTATTATTATCAATATTACTCAGAAGCCAAAAATATGAACTGCTCCTATTTGCATAGCTCCTCACTTTGGGTTAAACCAAGCACACACACACACAAATGTTATCAGAATCTGAACACTAAATCCCAAATCCCAATTTATAAGAAATACTTCCAAGCTCACGAACAAAGACACTGGGACTTACAAACTTTGTATGTACAGTTGTTTCCCATTTTCCATGGATTCACTTTCCATGGTTTCAGTTACCCTATGTCAATCATGGCCCCAAAATATTACAGTATTTTGGTAGGGAGAGAAAGACACATTCATATAAATTTTATTATAGTATGATAAGTGTTCTATTTTATTATTAGTTATTGCTGCTAATCTCTTACCATGCCTAATTTATAAATTAAATTTTATCATAGGTATATATGTATATCTAAGAAAAAAACCCATTTTTTATATAGGGCTTAGTACTCTCTGGGATTTCAATCATCTACTGAGGACCTTTGAGCATATTTCCCACAGATAAGAGGGGCTACATATTTTTCTGATGTTAGTAACCATTTGTCTTAGTCTGTTTTGTGCTGCTATAAAATAATACTTGAGACTGAGTAATTTATAAAGAAAAAAGATGTATTTAGCTCACAGTTCTGCAGGCGGAGAAGTTCAAGAGCATGGCTCTGGCTTTTGGCAAAGGCTTTTGTACTATGTCACAACATACTGAAGAGGGTCAAAAAGTAAGCAGACACATGTAAAGACAGGAAAGGATCTTGCCTCATCATCAAAATGCCCCCTACAGGCCCCACCTCCCAACAGCTCCCCATTGGGAATCCAATTTCAACATGTTTTTTGGTGGGGATAAATAAATGGCATTCAAACCACAGCGTTGTTACTTGTTTTGCTCGCCTGTACAATTATACATCACTTAACAACAGGGATACATACTGAGAAATGCATCCTTCGATGAGTTTATCAACGTGCATACATAGTAGAGCATACTTACACAAACCTGAGTGGTATAAACTATGGCAAATCTAGACTATATAGAATATCCTATTGCTCTTAGGCTATAAAACTGTACAGTGTAAGGCTAAGCACGGTGGCTCACGCCTGTAATGCCAGAACTTTGGGAGGCGGAGACAGGTGGATCATCTGAGGTCAGGTGTTTGAGACCAGCCTGATCAACATGGTGAAACCTCATCTCTGCTAAAAATTAGTGGAGCGTGATGGTGCACACTTGTGAGCCCGGCTACTCGGGAGGCCGAGGTGGGAGAATCACTTGAACCCGGGAAGTGGAGGTTGCAGTGAGCCAAGATCGCACCATTGCACTCCAGACGGGGCAACAGAGCGAGACTCTGTCTCCAAAAAGAAAACAAAAAAAAACACACAAAAAAACTGTACAGTGTGTTACTGCAATGAATACTGTAGGTTATTATAACACAATGATAAGTATATACTACCGTAGACTTTATAAACACTTGGGCTACACAAAATTTATTTTTAAAAAATATTTCTTCTCTCTACTATAATAAATTAACCTTAAACTACTGTAACTTCTTTACTATATGAATTTTAAATTTTTTGTTATTTTTTAACTCTGATACTTTCATAATAAATAATACTTAGCTTAAAACACAAACATTGTATAGCTGTACAAAAATATTTTCTTTCTTTGTGTTCTCATGTACAAGTTTTTTGCTTTCAAATTTTTAGTTTTTTAACTTTACAAACACTTTTGTTAACTAAGACAAGAACACACAGCTTAGTCTTGGCCTACATGGGGTCAGTATCATTAGTATAACTTTCTTCCATCTTCACCTTGGAATGTCTTTATGGGCAATAACAGGTATGGGGCTGTCATCTCCTATGACAAGAATGTCTTCTTCTGAAGTACTTCTTCAAGGAAAGATATGTCTGTGGCTCTTTTATAGTTAACTTTGTTTGTATATATATTCATGTATATATATATATTTTGTATATATATATGCACACACATACATATATATAAACACATACATATATATGTATATATGTAGAAGGAGTACACTCTAAAGTAGCAATTAAAAAGTGTAGTAACAGAGTCACTTGTCATTACCAAGTATTATGTACTGTACATAACAGTCTGTGACAGACTTTTATCTGACCAGAAGCACAGTAAGTTCCTTTATGCTAATATGTGAGTAATGCGTTCCACTAAAGTCCTTATAACAGCTACTACATCACTAGATGATAGGAATTTTTCAGCTCCATTATAATCTATGGAACCACCTTTATGTATGTGGTCCGTTGTTGACCAAAATGTCATTATCCAGTGTATGATTCTATTTTAAATAGAAATTAGATCATCCTGTGGGCACCATCCTGCAACATGCATTTACATGTAATAATAAACTTTGAATATCTTCCTATGGTAGTAGAAAGAGATCCATTTATTTTACATGCTGCATATTACTTCACTAGATAGATATAACACTTTATTTTCTTAAACTTGAGAAAGGTACTTTCCTTTTAAAAATTTACAAAACATTTTTGTTGTTGGTTAGAAAGCAAAAGATTTACAGAAGTCCATAAAATCAGGAGTAATCGCCCCCTACCATAACCCTACTCTCTGTTGGTAATTGCTATTAACAGCTTGATGTATCATTCCAAAATTTCTATACAAGCACTGTAATTTAAATATATTAATATACTACTGTTGAGAATTCAGATCTAAGTTTAATCATTTTTTGTGTATAAGTTCTTTTTTTATGTATAGTGAGATTATCTCCTTGCCTTTGGTATTCTGTAATTTCCCCATGCTCTAAGTTAATCAATATTGCTGCAACTTTTTTTGTTTGAAAATAGTTTTGCTAAAACTTAGAAATAATATTTCATAAGAAGTCTGTAAATTTAACAGTCATTTTTTATTATTACCTCTCTCCCACATTTCTATGTAATAGCCTTCTGAGATATCTCCAAATAAAGGTGTGTTAGACCATCTCACTCTCGTGTTCATGTCTCTTAACTTCTTCACATTTTCCTGTGGTTTCTCTTCACTGTCTTTTGGATAGTCTATTGAAATCTATTTTCTAGATCTTTCTTCAGCTGTGCTTAATCTCTCACTTACTCATACACTAGGTTTTAAATTATATTCATTTTATATTAAATTCCATTTCTAATGTTTTAAATTTTTATCTACTTTTTATTTTAGAAGTGTGGTTTTTGGCTCAGCATAGTGTCTTACACTTGTAATGTCAGCACTTTGGGAGGCTAAGGTTGGAGGATCCCTTGAGCCCAGGAGTTCAAGATCAGCCTGGGCAACATAGTGAGACCCTGTTGCTACAAAAAGTGAAAAAGTTAGTTGGGCATGGTGAGGTTACCTGTGGTCCCAGCTACTCCAGAGGTAGATGTGGGAGGACTGCTTGGGTTGGGATCTAGAGGATGCAGTGAGCTGTGATCACGTCATCCATTGCACACTAACCTGGGAGACAGAGCAAGGCCCTATCTCATCCAAAAAATAATAATTCTTAAAAAGAAGTGTTGTTTTTAGCTTTATTTGTTATTACTTTTAGTATTTCACTTGTTCAAGCCTACCTTTTTCTAGAAACATATTAACGTATATTCTAAACATTCTGTCATACATTTTATATTTCAGTATCTAATGTAACTGCAGGCCTGTCTTTTGTGTGTTCCTCTACTGAGTATCACTAGTTGTGCCTATTTTGTGTGTGTGTGTGTGCGTGTGTGTGTGTGTGTGTGTGTGTGTGTGTGTGTGTTTACTTCAGGTTACAGATTCATATTCTAAGAAATCTCTGTGGGAAGTTTCAAGGCCTAGGTTGAAATCATATTTGTTTTCGAGAGAATTAGTGTTTGCTTCTGCCAGGTGACTGGGGGCACTGTCAACCCAGCCTGGGGCCATTTTAAATATAATTCGGTGCTTATACTGTATGAGATCATGCAGATGTGTTAATCTAAGTTACGTATGCACGTGACAGCCAACTTATGCTTGTTTGCGTGTTTGTTTTTGTCCTCAACATTCTGTTAAAGTCAAATAATGCAAGTTTTCTAGCTACTAATTTCTGCAAATTGAGTGTTTTTCTCACTGACACTTTTGTTAAAGGTATAATCATTTTGAATGCCAGCTTTATGTTGATGTCCCTATTCAGGTTTCCATCTAAACATCATGTCTCCATATTTCTATGCGGCCTTCAAAATCATTGTATTTTAAAAATCATTGTATGGCCAGGTGTTGTGGCTCAGGCCCATAATCCCAACTTTGGGAGGCTAAAGTGGGAGAATTGCTTAAGTCCAGGAGTCTAAAACCAGCCTGAGCAATAGAGCAAGACCCTACTTCTTAAAAAATTTTGAAAAGCGGGCCGGGCGCGGTGGCTCACGCCTGTAATCCCAGCACTTTGGGAGGCCGAGGGGGGTGGATCACGAGGTCAAGAGATCGAGACCATCCTGGTCAACATGGTGAAACCCCGTCTCTACTAAAACTACAAAAAATTAGCTGGGCATGGTGGTGCGTGCCTGTAATCCCAGCT
>NW_016107358.1:30422-143083 GCF_001604975.1 Cebus imitator | reverse complement strand
GCGCCTATAGTCCTGCAACTTGAGAGGGTTAGGTAGGAGGATTGCTTAAGCCCAGGAATTTGAGGCTGCAATGAGCTATGATCATGCTGACGCACTCTAGCCTGGGCAACAGACTGAGACTCTGAGTCAAACAAACAAAATACTATTGTATATTGGGAGAATTATTGAATGTGTATCTAGTTGGCTGCAAAAAAAAAAAAATGTTTCAAGCCTAGACTAGTTGGAAGTTAAAGTATTCATGTATTCAATAAAGATTTATTAAATTTCAATATCATACTGCATACTGTTCTAGGAACTGGAGTTACAGAAGTGAATGAAAACAAAGGCTCTAATTTCATGAATCTTGACATTCTAATAGAAAAGAAATAGACAATAAAGTGTTCCTTTTCCAAATCATTTACGTTTAAATCTCAGTCTATCTTGAACTTTGCATGGACCCTAATGGGAGAAAATGGGACAAGAAAATAGTGAGGAAGTTGGATATAGTAGCTTTCCTAGAAAAAAAAAAAAAAAAGGAGATGAGCCAAAAGTTAGTGATGGAAGCAATTATTTTAACAAAAAACTTTTACTCATTTGAATAATTTCAGCCTAATTTGTCCCACCTCTTCATTGTACCATTGAGAAGAAAAGACCGGTAAAATTACATAATTTGTTATATTTTTAAATTAAACAGTCAACAATCACATTGATGGCATGGTTATATTGTTCATAACATTTTCTCCATGCTTTTGAATGGAATGCAATTAATTTTCTCAAAGCTATCTCAACTTTCTGTCTATTGCTTCATTATTCAAATATTTTAACATTCATTCCTTCTTAAAAGGATATAATACAATTATATATATTACTCTCTCTATTTAAATTTAGCTCTGTTATCATTATTTATAAAAATGTTTACAACAATGGGTTTCAATCACAATTGTTAATTAAAATTTACGGTGTAAAGTATACAAAATATACAAGGTATATAGATAAAAATCTATTGAGTTTCAAATAATCTTGAATCAGCAAAATAGACTGTCATGGAGCTGGTTTTATCTTCATATACATTTAAAAACATATAAAAATGTTATCTTCCCTCCTTTATTCATTCAACATTCAACTAATCAACAACCGTATCAGAGATACAAAGATGTAAATTAGACAATGTTTCATGTTCCTAACAGCACACATAATAATGCAGATTACCATAACGCAGGATAAATGCCATGACAGCAATATATATATAATCATTGCGTGAGATGAGGCTGAAGTGATTCATTCAGTCCTGAAGGATATGGATAAGAATGTCTCACAATGCTTCATGATGCATGTGACTATTGCACTGAAACACACCCAAAAAAACAAGTAATGAAGGTTTTTTGATGTGTTTGGAAAGCAATACCATGGTGATGAGGCAGGAGAGACACTGTTTCAGAGGGATTTGAATGTCGTGGGAAGACATTTTAAGTTCATTCTGTGAAGAAAGGGTAGCTAAACTTAACAATATATCAGGCAGAGAAGATCACATGTGCAAAGTCTGGAAGTTATGAAACAGCATACATTGTTGACACCAAGAAGCAGTTTCATAGGAATAGACAGTGAAGTATTTAGGGAGTGGATTTTTATGTAGGTGAGGCTTGAAAAGTAAGTAGATGTCAATTTAAAATGATTATATATAACTTGCTAAAGAGTATGGAATTTGTCCTGCAGAAAATTGCAAGCCAAAGAATATTTTTACAAAGTGGAGTTGACATGATAATCACTTTTAGCTGATGCATGTGTTACACCAAGATAAGCCTCCTCTGCCCATCTGACTTCAGCATGATTGTGATGGATAATTCGTTGCACTTCATGTGCCCCCTATCAAGAGTTGACTTCAAAGGCTCTCTCCTTTGCTTTTTGCAAAGCCAGAAAAGCTGCTCTGACATGCCTAGATACAACCTCTAAGTATAGGGGCAGTAATAGTGCTGAAGGAAACCCTTAACCACCAGAGCAGAGGAGTTGGTGAATTACTGTCCCCAGGATTTTCATCCACTTTGGGGACAATTCTGAGGTGCATTCAATCTGGTTGACTTATTAACTTCTTCTTTATTGGCTTTTTCTCCTTCCTTGTATTATTATTCGTGCTTAATCTCATTTGCTTTATGAGATCGCAGGGTGCCTGTTTTAGGGTCTCAGAGGAACTCAAACTGAGAGAATTGACAGTGAAAATGGCCCTAGAAATTAGACTCTTGGGATGGAATTTGGAATTGGATCACTCACCAATCAGATGGCCACAGAGCTACATTGTGGGAGATAAGGGAGTGGTGTTACACCTGACATGTTAATACTCTTTGGTAGATTGGGGTAATGAAGACATGCTGAGTTATCCAACAACTCCAGCACTTGAAATATACAAGAGCAATAGTAATTTTCAGTATTACTGAGTTGGCTGACTTTTGTACATTTCTCTATAAGCCTTTAAAAAACAGAAAGGCATGATCAGGTCAGCCAACAATCAATTCAGGAAATCCTGTGAAAACTGGAAGGCCTTCACATAGCATTTAAAGGCATCTTCATTTCTTGAAGTCAAAGGGTAGACTGATCTTAAAATCAAGTTCAGGATTTAATTATTAGCATGACAGAATTGTAAAAAACAAAACAAAAAAACTAAATCCAAAACTGTAATGAATTTCATGTGCTGAAATCAAAGCTGTGATGGGGAAGAAATTAGACCTTGAAACTTGGGGATAAAATATTTAGATACACAAGCTCCTAGACTGCAGGTGTGAGCCACAGTGCCCAGCCTGTCCCTGAGCTTCCTTATCTCCTGTGACTCCTACCCTGACTTTGGTTAGTCCCTTGATGAATTCTCACCTCATTCTCCTTGCTGGAAAAGAGTATCTTTCTCTTGCCTGAAGACATTACGTATACCTTACGTAAGGTGATAATCTTGCAAGATGGTGCTTTTCTCCCAAAAATCTGTCCCTGTCTTCTTTGATGCCTGTATAACAAGAACTAGGCTCAGGTTAAACACAGACTAAAAAGGACATATACTCTTTGCTCAGATAGTAGATAGCTTTTTTTCCAAAAGTGTTTCAAGTTCTAACTAAGTATCCTGTACAAGAAGAAACCAGGAGAACATATGAGAGAATGGACTCTGAGAGTGTTGGGCCAGGCTAGAAGATTTGAATGTCAGGCAGCATAGAGAAATGGCTACTGATACAGAACTTCCCCATGACTCAGGATTTAAGATTATGGCAATGTTATGGCAAGGACACCGAGATATGATCCTAAAATATTGCTGGAATCATTCTTTAGATCTTGGGCATAGATTAAATGAGGTAGAAATGCAAGAATTGTTTTATCAGAATTTGGTGAAAGAAGTCAGAAGACATGGGAAGTAAGCAAGTTATAATGGATTTAACTTATAAAACTAGAGAACTAATCACTCACTCTGTGTACCCTGATGAGGTACACCATTGTCTTCACTAAGATGATAGGAATGCATGTGTGAAGAAAGCATGGACTTTATTGAGAACCTCATTGCTGACCATCCTCTTTCAGTTAAAGCTGACTGTAGAAAATAGTGCATGGAGCTGGAAACCTTAGTTTCAATGGGGCTGATCAAATTCCAAAATAGGAAAGGCCAGATATTAGCACTAATCATCTAATGCAAACTGAATTTAACTGCAAAGGTGGTGTAACAACTAGGGTGTTTAGAACATTAGCAGTCTGTGGTGAGGACTAATTCAGCCTGGTAAGGTAGTTGAGCTATAACCGTATTAGCAGGAATTCAAATATAGGCAATCAGAAAGCTGAGGTCAGCAACTGCAAAGGAAAATAGTGATTCTTCACAGTTTCTTTATATGGGACAATCTTGAGGACCAGAACCAAGTCTTGGAGAAAGGACCCTGCAATGTCAGTTCATGTATATAAAATTACTTCCCCACGGAAACCTGGATCCATTTATAAGGTAGCAGTTCACTGGAAAAGAGAAAATCTCCATATCTTTCTAGGGAAGTTTGATATAGAATCTGAACTAACATTGGATCTAAGATATGGACTCAGAAATGCCTTGTGTATCCCTCAAAGCCAGCATCAGGATGAGGACTTTTGAAGGCCAGGTGATTGATTAAATTATGGTCCCAATATATCTCACTACATGTGCAGCAGGTCTGTGGGCACATACTCTCGTCATTTCCCTGATCCCAAGTGCATAATTGAGATGAATATGTTAAGAAGCTGGTAGAACCCTCATTGTGACTGTGGAGTAAACAATATTATGTTTAAATGGCCGAGTGAAAGCTCCTAAAATGCTCCCCTCAAACTACCAAGATAATAAGTCAGCAGCCATATCACATCCCAAGAGGCGTTCTAGAGGTCAGTGTTATCATCAAAGATGTAAAGTATGCTGGAGCGATGATCTCCCATTCAGTTAAGCTGTGTAGTGTCTGCAAATTTAGATAGATCATGGCAGGTAACAGAGAAATATGGGTACTATCATGAAATTGTGGGACTAAATGCAGCTATGGATCCTTACTGGAATAGATAAAAATGGTGACTGATATTTGCTTTTTAGTTATGGATCTGGAGAATGTATTCCCAGTCCCCATCAATAAAGGGAAAAAAAGTTTGTTTTATGTGAGACAGAGAGTAAGACAAATTTATTACCTTCACCTTCAACTATATTAGTTCTCTTGCTTTCTATTGTAATAATTGGTAGAAACCCTGATCATCTTTAAATTCTGCATAATATTGTGCTAGTCCACTGTATTAATCCACCATTCTTGCACATGGTAAGGAGAAAATTGCAAGCACTTTTTAAATTTTTCTGAAAATTCAAACATTATAAAAATGTACACCTCCAGATTACGAATTTCATTTCTTTATATATATATATATATATATATATATATAACTTTAATATAAGCATATATTTTAGTACAACTTGAGAGGTTAGATTTTCTTATAAATTTTTAAATGTTTATTCTAGACCTATTATTAAATAGGCTGCAAACTCTCTATGATTTGCAAATGTCTTCTCAAATATGTTAAATTCATGTGTGGTCTATTCAATTATGCACATCTATTTTATCCAGTACGGCATGTTTCAATTTATAAAAATATATTTAAATATATGTCAATTATTTTTCTTTTAATATTCTTTGATATTCATTAATTCCAGAAGTTTGTTGTCCCATTATAGAGTTCCTAGAACTCTCTTCTAGAAGTTTAATTGTTATAAATATATCAGTTTCTCATACTAATTTATACAGTTAATACAATTTCACTACTACAATTCAAGAAATGAAATTTAAGTAGTGAAATTTTACATGTAGTTGTAGTAGTGAAATTGTATTAACTGTATAAATTAATTGGGGAAACTGAAATATTTATAATAATTAAGCTTCTTATCCATAATAAAATTTCAGCACTTATTTCATCTATTCAATAATTTGTTACTATTTTATATGAAACATGCATATTTATCATTGGGTTATCACTAAATATTCTGTATTATCACTTTTATGAATGCAATCCACATTAATTCATAATTTCTTTCACTAAGAAATATCAATTGATAAGGCAAGCCATAGAATAAACCTCGGAAAAAATGTGTTGCACTTTGTACGTAAGTCTGAGCTTCATAAACCTAGAAGTACTTTGTGTAGAAGCAGCAAAACAATAATAGTGAGGTTTCTTGTCTTCACATAGAGAAACAATTGAAAAGTAGTGGCACTTAGCCTTGATAGACAAGAAGTTATAAGCTTTATTCCATTGAAAAGCTTTTCATGTGAACAAAATTAAGAAATGTGTGGTTATGGGAAATACAATTACACTGTGAACATAAATTTCAAGGTAACAGATAATGACAAAATATTTTAATAAAATCACTTAAAGATAGCATAGGCTAGCCCTAGGAGGGAATGAGTTATTCCCTGACCTAGAATTTGTGCAAGGAGAGGCTGGAATCTCTAGAAAAGGTATTCTTGAAACAATGAGTGGTTGCAAAGTGACATTTGAATACCTTCCAATGATAAGTCTTTGATGATGTGGAACTTATGGTATAGTTCATTTATTCTTCACTTTGGTGTTCTCCTAATCCCACACACAAAATTTATGGTTTAAATAAGATATGGTAGATCTTCATTCCTGTGACAGCATGAATTCAGCCTTTGTTCAGTAGGCGTTTTGTTGGCAGATGTAAAATGCACCTGTAATATAGGAGATCCTTTGAGGACTCAGCCTTTATTTAAATTCCTTCAGGGTTCATTTTAAAGCTAATGGTTTTAGTAGATGTTTTACGGATTTGTATCACATTGTTAAATGCTTTAATGCAAGTTGAAAAAATCAACTTTACTTTCTTTTGCATGTGAGCGGAATAAATCTCCCAAGACAAAACCTGAGAAGGATGACTAACCTAACTCAGCTTTCGTGCCTTTATTTGTTGAGGAAGTCCAAAGTGCCACGAGATTAATTAAATCAAATAAATACATTGGGGTTGATACTTCGGTTGATTTGTTCATTTCTCTTTGTTTTGTCCATCTTCTAAGCACTGCCAAGCCTATTGCCATGAAGACACATGTGACTGTTTGCTGATAAATTATCACTTTTTAGAAACTAGCATAACACTAGTTCCTCATTTAAAGAAATGAATGTTAAGTCTAATGTAAATACCTAACAGCCCACTCCTGTTTGTGTTTCGGTTGGGTGGTTTAAATGGTTTATGAATTTTGTTTTTCTCACATACAAAATCAGCTGATTCTCATTTTCGATTTCCAGCTTGAAACTAATAACTTATTCCTTTGAACACATATAGAACATTTTGAATGTGTTGGCACAGATTTCAAGAAAACATTTATTTCTGCCGTTACCATTTATCTGTACATTTCTGAGCATTTCTCTGGATGGTGCCTCGAATAGAGCCAAACACATATCAGTTTCTGCTCAGTAAGTTTGAGCATCTGTTGAACCCCTGCTGTACTCTGGGACATAAGATGGCTTTTAGGGATGCAGAATGAATTCAGTTTCTTGCATTAAGTTGCTTACAATGTAATGGGGGAGAAAATAAAATTCATAATTCATTATCGCTCATAACATAACTCTAAGTGGCACAAGCCAGAGATTAAGTGCCATAAGATTTACTGAATGAGAGTTAGGACTTTTGATTAGGAAGCATTTTATGAGCTCATAAGTTGGACAGGTTTGAAGCAGGAAAAAAAGGAGAGTGAGAAAGAGAAAATTGAGGCCCAATAATAGATAAGTAGTGTGCTTTAAGTGAAGCAAATGAACTAATGAGTTTTAAAAGGCCTAGGCTTTAGTCTAATGTAAGGTGAATATTGCCCTTTATAACAATTATTTTTGTAACTAAATTAGGCCATCCATAAAGGCTTGGTGTTTCAGGGACACTGGAAGCATACATCACTGTAAAATCTCCAGAGAAGCGTGACCTAATACTGCATATAATTGAGACATTCCTGTTTCCTTCAGGGAGTGAATTAGTCCATTTTCAACTCTTCTATTCACCTCTAATTTAGGTGTCCTCTTTCTAAATGGTAATTTGACCCAGAACATCTTTGAAATGTCTGAGACATTTAATAATTCCTTAAGGGGCTTTTATACCTGTGAGCTGTGATGAATTCAGAAGGTAGAATAAGTTAATGACTTTGGAAAAAAATGTATTTGATGTGGTAGGATTCACTTCCAGGAAATCACAGCATAAAATCTAAAGGTCAGGAGGATGGAAAGCAGCAACATGATTGCCAAACACGATTTCCTTTTGTGCTAAATACAGGAAAATGTCTGGGTACGTGTCAGAAGAGATGCTTTTACAAATCAACATCAGAAAGGCAGAGGATATTGTTCAAAGAGGACTGAGTAGAAACTGGGAGACCTGAAAGTCAGTTCTAGCTTTGACAGAAATTTCCTGTATGAGTTTAACTGAATCATTTATCCTGGGGTCTAACATTTCTCCTGTATTACTCCAATAAAAAGATTGGGGAAAATCAGCTTTAAGATAAGTTCTGATTTTGGTAGTATTATCTTACCTTATCATACACTTGATCCTTTAAAATGTTTAGGAGTGAAAATTAAGATGGAGGTCTGATTTGAGTTGCAGGCTTGAAAAGTTTGGAAGCCATTCTAGTAGTGAACTGAGCAAAAACAGCTGAGAAGATTAGAAATAGGGCACTTGGCCATGAAACAGTGCCTAAAAATCCGGTGTTACAAGAAATGGAATAAATTAATAAGTGATATAGTTTAAGGTTTTGCATTAAATTTGAGGCTCTCTGAAAATCTTGAAGCAACAGCTGCATTTGCAGAATCATAGGCCTAACAATGACCACTAGGAAATTAGCTGAACAAACACTATAAGTTTTTCAAAATAATGGAGTGAGTGATTGTTCTGATTCTAATGGTAAAAATTAGGTAGACTATATTTAAATGACATCCTAGAAAATTGATTTAGAAACTGGAAATATAGGGGTTGGATAAGACTTTTTAAAATACCTAGCTGACACATTAATTTTTTAAATAAAGAAACTGAGGCCCTAGAGACATTTGTCTAAGGCAATAGCTAGACAGACAGACAGACAGATAGACAGATAGATAGATAGATGATAGATGATTAGTCTGTTTTCACGCTGCTGATAAAGACATTCCCCAAGTCTGGGCAATTTGCAAAAGAAAGAGGTTTATTGGACCTACAGTTCCACATGACTGGAGAGGCCTCACAATCGTGGTGGAAGGCAGGGAGGAGCAAGTTGCATCTCAAGTGGAGGCCTTGTGTAGGGAGTCTCCCGTTTTTAAAGCCATTAGATCTAGTCAGTTATTCACTATCACTAGAAGAGCAGGGGAAACCACCCCCATGGTTCAATTACCTCCCACCGGGTTCCTCCCATGACATGGGAATTGTGAGAATTACAACTCAAGATGAGATTTGTGTGGGGACAGGGCCAAACCATATCAGATAGCTAGCTAGCTATATGATAGATAGGTAATCATTTTCAAAATATATTGCAGAGACTTAACTAGGTCATCATCTTTTGTACTAGAGAAAAGGAATACCCAGTCCTGTTGATAGATGCAGGAGGCAGATAAGGGGGAGGATTTCTGGAGAATCTCCGACCACCTGTGCACTGGGAGAAAGGGATGGAGCCATGGGAAGTTAGCACCCTGTGCAGTGGGGAGAAGCCTGGCCTCTTCAGTTCCAGTGTGTTGGCCTGGCATTCAGTCTTCGAGATGGGGCCCTGTTAGCAGGATCCCCTCTTACTTTGCTGAGAGTTTTTTCTTTTTTCCTTTTCACTCCATAAATCCATTCTCCTCACCGTTCAATGTGTAAGCATTCCTAATCCTTCCTGGTCATGTGACAAGAACCCGTTTTTTACTGAACTAAGGAGTAACATTCTACAACAATGTCATATGGCAAAGCTGTCACAGGGATTATGGCACAGCTCTCTAGGGCAGACTACCTTCCCCAAGAATTCCTTAGACAAGTATCAGCATACACCTTCTCTTCTTTAAATATATATATATATATATATATATATATATATATATATATATATATATATTTTTTTTTTTTTTTTTTTTTTTTGAGTTGGAGTCTCGCCCTGTTACCCAGGCTGGAGTGCAACCTCTGCTTCCCGGGCTCAAATGATTCTCCTGCGTCAGCCTCCCGAGTAGCTGAGACTACAGGTACCCATAACTAAGCCCAGCTTATTTTTCTATATTTAGTAGAGACAAGGTTTCACCATTTCGGATAGGTTGGTCTCGAACTCCTGACCTTGTGATCCACCTGCCTCAGCCTCCAGAAGTGCTGGGAGTATAGGAGTGAGTCACTGCACCCGGACTCACCTTTTCTGTAAGCGCATGAAGCAACTGGACTATGATTGTCTTTTGCTCTCCAAGGGTCCCTCTCTGAGTTTTCTATCAAGGGCCAATAAATAATTTATAAATTTCAGCTTCAAAAAAAACAAAGATAAAATATTCAAAATATACTTTTTGTGACAAATAACAAGTGATGAAGTGTCATATTTTTAAAAAAGAAAGATGGCAAGGATGTAGATCAAAATCAGGATAGTGCTTAGCTTTAAGTGGTGGAACTATATTATTTACATCATTTATTTCCTTAAAAACAAACTGCATGTTATAAATTTACTCCAAATCTGTATTCTGTATGTATGCATGCATGTGTGTTGGAAAATGAACAACTAGTAGTAGTTCTTAATGGAGCTACTCTTTTCAGTAAGTGCCCCATTGTGGAATCCCATGTGATCCTAGAGGACCTTCAGCCTCACCTCCTTCAGGAGACTGTTCAATAGCCTGAGTAGCAGAATTATCAGAAGAAATCCTGTCCACAACTGTGTAGATTTGACAAACTGAAAGAGAAGGCTAGGGAACCATTTAGCTGCAGAAAAACAAAATCAGAAAGATGATTTCTTTGATTTCAATATAAGTGATTAGAGGTATTTGTCTTCCTGATTCGAAATTAAATAAATGCAAACATATTATAAACTCTGAAGTGTTAGGTAATTTCCAGGAGTTTTGTAGTACGTTAGCTCTTCTAAAGTTATCTGTTTTTTCAAAAAAATATTCCTACAGTTGTAATTACCTTACCTCATAGGACTGATAGGTTCAGAAATATTAAGTCAGTGGCAAGACTGGAGTGGTAAAAATTTGACAATTGGACCTCAAGTTATATTTTGAAATTTGAACTTCACTATACAGAGCATAGAAATACTAATTTTGGAGAGATCATTCAGGAATGTGTCACAAATGTAGTATTGGGGATTGGTTTGCCGCCTGAGTAGGACTTCATCAGGGATACAAATAAGAAGGGACCTCCTAAAAGGAAAGAGCAGCACGAAGATATTGAAGAAGACTGCATTTAAAGGGCAGCGGGAGAGGGGTTGCAGATGTGCCTGGGGATGTGAGTTGAGACAAGAAGAAGAAGTTCGTATGCTGAGGGGTTTGGATTTTATCTTATAAGCAATGGGATCTCAAAAGGTATTTCTAAGCATGAGAAAAGATCAAATTTGCTCTTTAGGAAGTTAGCCTTGGAGAAAGTGTGGAGGATTTGATGAGAGAAAATAAGTATCTGAAAGCATATTGTTTTTGCAATAGTCCAGGTGAGAAATGTTGATTTTTCTTAAGTAAATAAATAAAAGTAAAACTACTGAAGAACAGAATTCTTGAAACATAATCAGTCAGATTCTGTCCATTGGTACAAATCTCTTTGGAATTTGATACAGAGACATAGAAGAACAAAGGATGACCTTTAATTTTCCAGTTTGGTAAATAAATGAATCTTATATCATGATGCAAAGTTAAGATGACATTTTATCAGCAATCACATTGACAAGATAATTGCTCATTTTCATTTAACAGTTTTAATTTACTTATCCTTATATGTTGGTACCAACAGACCTATGGGACTGTAGCTATCTCCTTTCAGGAAACTTTCAATCTATTTAAGGAAAGAGATATGGATATAGCCACAAAAGACAGAATACATTGAGAATTTAAAAATTAGTATAAAGTACTATGCACTTCCTTCTACAAATACGAAGGACATTGATCGTGACTGCTCATACACTTGACCTGTTTGTCTGCAACTAAATTGTGAATTCCTTGAGGTCAGGAGCTGATGGTTGTTTAGCTTTAAACCTGTGAACTTAGTACAGTGTCTGACCCTTAGTTGACTTTCAGAAAACTTTTATTGATTAGAATCATTTGTAAAGAAATTAACAGAGAAGGTTGTTGTCCATAAAACTTCAGTAAAGTGTGCTTCATAATCCCAATTAGTTTTCTTTTTTTTTTGGAGACGGAGTTTCACTCTTGTTACCCAGGCTGGAGTGCAATGGCACGATCTCGGCTCACCGCAACCTCTGCCTCCTGGGTTCAAGCAATTCTCCTTCCTCAGCCTCCTGAGTAGCTGGGACTACAGGCTCACGCCACCATGCTCAGCTAATTTTTTTGTATGTTTAGTAGAGACGGGGTTTCACCACGTTGACCAGGATGGTCTCAATCTCTTGACCTCGTGATCCACCCACCTCGGCCTCCCAAAGTGCTGGGATTATAGGCGTGAGCCACTGCGCCCAGCCAGTTTTCTTATCACCTAGTAGAGAAGCAAGATAAGTGAAAGTAATTTGGTTAAATACCTTGCCAAAATAATATGAATACTATGAAGTTAACCTGTAAAAATAATCCAGAAAGAAATGTGTTTTTGTTTGGATACATCTTCTGTGAAATAAACAAATTGGTTTAACTGGGCATGTCTCTAGGGCCTAACATCAGTTGTTTTAAGTCAGAGATTTTGGGGACAGGGACTTGCCTCCCCTTTTTTATTATTTTGTTTTGTTTCATGCGTGATCTTGATATATGCTACGTTGTTAAAAACCAGAGCCCAGTGTAATAACTTCTTAGGGGGTCGGAATCACTTTCTCACTTAAAAACAAAAACAACATCAAGATTCACTTTCTTTATCTTCCTGGCCAGTTACTATCTAGGATATATCTTCTTAGGTTCTGGTGATTCTGCCTCTTACCAACTTTAGACAAATAGTCACATCCCTAGTAATTTTTCATATAAAACAACTTCCCTATCTTATTATGACATCTGTTATTTTTTTACATTAGCTCACACATAAAAAATGCTCCAAAAAACTTTATGAAACAGAGGAATTCATTTTTAAAACTTAGATACCCTCAGATAATTTTGCTTAGCAGTCAAAAACTGGATTGTTTTTGCAACTTTAAGCTTTCTGTAATTTTCTCTGCCCCATTTTTGAGCTAAATCATAGCACGTAATCACATACTAGAGACTCCAGTTGCGTGTGTCTTGTCAACATTGCTTAATCCTGCTAAAGCCTCTCTGCAGGCTCTAACCACAAATCCAGAGTAGCTGAATAGCAGTCACTCCCTTGCAGCCATCTTTCAGAAGAAAGTTGGTAAAAATTAATTTCTTCATTGGTATTTTTAATATCTTTAGTTATTTTGCCATTACCTCTCAAGAATCTTGAAACTGAAGTCATACATTTCAGTGGTGAATGTTGCTCATGAAGACAGGTGTCCAAATCCTTGAATTATAGTGACCTGACTGCCCAAATGTCTAAGCAAGCAACTGCCATGCTCTCTTTGGTTAAATATGGCTCAGAAGCATTGAAATGTGAACGAGTTGTGAAAATGCTAGTCCCAGAGTTCTATGGCTCAACCTCAATTGTTCAAAATGATCAAACTTCTGAGCAGGTATTGAAAACTCCAGTGAAACTCTTTAGACTTTTGATTTAAGTTTCTGTGAAAACCTATGTTTTCACTGCAGTTGATTCTCCTTTTTCCTTTTTCTTTTCATCAACTTTCATTTTAAGTGCTGGTTTACAGGTGCAGGATGTGCAGATTTGTCACACAGGTAAACATGTGCCATGGTGGTTTGCTGCACAGATCAACCTATCACCTTGGTATTCTCTTTTTGAAGATAAAGTAATTTCAGTCTAACAAGAGAAAGAGCTCTCTCCCTGAGTATTCCTGCTTTTCTTGTCCTAGCCCAACAAGTGTACATTTGCCCTGAGTCACTCTTGATTTACTTTGCATGCAAAGACAAATTACTCTACCCCACTTCACAACATCCCCAAGAAAAGACACAGGTAACAAACATTTCTTTCTATGCAATAATCATAATCTTAGAAAACAAAAAGATTGCTTTAGCTTTAATAAATTTTGAGGGATGATCATTCTTGAAATATTGTGATATTTACATTATCAAACATAGTATTATCTTTGTAGTGATAGTGGTAGCAGTTGTAGCAATATTATTGATTTTTATCAAGTAAACAGGGTACATTCAGGTGGTTAATTCCTCCTTATTAAGGCAAATAGTGCGTTAAAAGTCCAAGTTTAAAAGTAAGTTCATAAAATTGTAAAGCTACCACAGTTTTAAAATTGCTGGTAGTTTATTTAGAATACAGTACAATTACCTATTTAAGGATAAACACCTGAAGGAGTTACTATATCTTCCTCAAAGTGTCATTTTCATTATCATCCCTTAAATTTGGAAATATTTAGTAGTACATAAGTATTCATAAATAAATGCTCATTTAATATTCATGAAAATTATGTTAAGTAGACATTATCATCCTTATTTGAGAGATGGAGAACTGATACTCAAAGAGAACATGTGTCTTACCCAATATAATGAACTATTAAGCAGTGGAGGTAGGACTAGGGTATTCTATTTCTGACTTGAGAACATTTATTAAGAAGAACTTATCCAAAGTAAATAAAATTGCACAAGGGAAAAATAAGTAAATAGCGTCAAGCAAAATCACCCATTCTGACCTGGTCAACTGTCTGATGCCTAAACTGCCAAAACCATTTATTACGCAGTCACTATATAGATCATGAGACTCTACAGCTCTTTATATCACAAAGGCTATTTCAATCTTAGATTGTTTTCTTTACAAACTTGCAGTTTTCATTCCAGGGTGAGGATCTCTTAGATATCAATGCAATGTCCCAGGATGACAGAGAAATAGCACATTGGGAACAGAGGTAGAAGAAAGAATGCAAATTTTGTATCTTGAGGAATCTCAGTATGTTATTGTTGGAAGACATTGTTATACAGATATTTACCCAACATCACACCAAAAGTTGTCAATAGTGCCAGGGCTCCTAATCAGATCTCCAGACTTGGTATAGTGCTCTTTCCAGTATCCTAGCATAAAACTGATATGGTTATATCTTAGGATATAACCATATTATATTGATCTATAGTACCCTACATTATAAGAGTTAGATTAAAAACATTTTCCCAGTTTAAACTGCGATGAGAAAGAGAAACCTCCCAGGAGAATCAGGATTGAAATTGCAATTGTTATTTTCTGCCTTTTATTTTTTATAAAAAGTCATTCCAAAAACAGTTTCTTTAAAGCTATATGATTCCCAATGTAAACACATCATTTATTGAAAATGTCAATGGTCAAAAATGTCATCTTTAAGAAAAAAGATTACCGTGATTAGTCAAAGAATAAACTTATGTTAACTGGCAATTAGTAATTGTATTCATCACCATATTTACATTATTACATCTGGTTGCAACTACTTGGATAAAGTGAGGTCTCTGGTTTATGCATTCATTATAGTTCATTATTATCAGTAAGTAAATAATAAGCTTGAATTCCACTGATTTGTTTGGAAAGTGTTGATTTTATGAGTGCCTTTCTAATGGAGCCCTAATCTGAATCCATCAGCAATTGCTGAACACTGACTTTTGGTAAAGAACAGGAATTGAAAAGAGGTAAAATTCATAAGGCTCACCCTTAAATAAATTATAATAAAATTGAATAAAATGACATAGTAATACATAGGCCAGGAAATAATAATATATGACACTATATAATAATATAGACTGTTTAAGTGAATGGTATGAACTATAGGAGCTCAGAAAAGGAAGAGGCTGCTATGAACTAAATAAAGCCTGTGAGAAAACATCATTTTAATAAAAATCTACTAGAGTAATATTTTATATATGAGAATAAATTATAAGATTTCAGTAGAACTTGAACTTGGGCATCTGATTCCTAGTTTAGTGTTATTTCTATAGTAACATTTACAGTTTTACTAAATACAAACTTATAAAAGCTTTTAGGATTTTATTCTTTCAAAAATATCTTTTCCTCTCCACTTTTTTCTCAATATTGTTTTGTCTCCAGAAAGAAATTATTTTTCCTTCAGTAAACTACATTTTGTTTGCAGAGAATATTTGGGGACTATAAACAATTGAATTAAAGTTTGAAATTCCCATTACTTCCTTCATGTCACACCATCATTTTCTCCCCTAGGCTAGCACTCTGAAGCTGGTGTTACTCCTAATGGTAGATTTGTCCTTGTCACTGCCAATCATTAGTTTGGCCATTTGATTTTCACAGTGAGAGGGTACAACCTTCAGCAATAGCTCACTTCTTATTAATTATAACAGTTCTTATAGAAAATAACCTCTACAAATTTCTCCAGTGGAGGCCCCCTTGGCTCATTCAATGTCAAAGTTATAGGAGTTCTATGGGGGTATAGAAGAACCAGGAGTTATAGAAGTCAAAGTTACTGGAGTCATGGAGAGGTCTCTAATCCTGGAGTTATCATTTGGAGAAGTCATTCTGATTTTAGTTGGATGAATATACCCCTTTTTTATAGATAACACAGTTTCCTTACCAAACAGTAAAGTTTCCAAGGACAAGGATTATCTTCGCACACCTCTCTGCCACTTGTATGTACAATGAAAAGCATAGGACTTTGTATTAAGCACACTAAATGAGAAGCAATGGAGTAAACAGTAATTAAGAGCACAGACTTTAAATTAAGGCCCATTGCTACCACTAACCAGAAATAAATCATTAGTAATTGATTGCATGGAAAGGCAAAGACAGTACAATGCAGTGGTAACAGGATAGCCTGAGGAACCAGACTATCAGCATTTCAGTCTCAACGCCACCACTTACTAGCTAAGACTGTGAGCAATTGTTTAACCTTTCTTGTGCCTTTCAACTGCCTCACCTTAAAGTTGGGATTAAAAATAATATCTACTCAATGGGGTTTTTATTGCAGATAAATGAGTTAATATAATAAAACTCTTAAAACATGGCCTGGCAAATAATAAATATCAGATATATATTATTATTGTTACTAGATTATTAGACCACCCTACCTTTTTATTTTTAAAATGGAAAGACAGATAATATACCTATCTCATAAGATTAATATTATTACAATTAAAGAAAATAAATGTAAGTAAAGCACTTAGTACAGTGCCAGCACATAGTGGGTCAATACGTTTTATTTATAACTATAATTATATGAGCTATTTATTTTATTAAGACATGATCTTTTAAAATATGGCTGTTTGCCTGATGAATTTAAGTGTCTGGTTGAATAAGATGCATACCATTGAGTTCACTGGTCTCTAAAGGCCATTGGCCTCATTGGTCTCTCTCTCTTTTTTTTTTTTTGAGATGGACTCTCACTCTGTTCCAGGCTGGAATGCAGTGGCATAATCTCAGCTCACTGCAACCTCTATCTCCCTGGTTCAAGCTATTCTCCTGCCTCAGCCTCCAAAGTAGCTGGGATAATAGCCACTTGCCACCACGCTGGGCTAAGTTTTGTATTTTTAGTAGAAGCAGAGTTTAACCATATTGGCCAGGCTGATCTCGAACTCCTGACCTTGTGATCCACCTGCCTTGCTTTCCCAAAATGCTGGGATTACAGGTGTGAGCCACCGCGCCTGGCCCATTGGCCTCTTTCTGTAACTAAATCTGAGTTGTGGCTATCAGAGCTCCTTCTGATAATTCTTCTGAGTGGCAACTGAGTCCGAAGTGTTATTCAGGAGATTAACTGTTCTTTAACAGTACACTTGGGCAAGAAATTGAAAGTTTACATTAATCTCAAAAGATTCTCCTTACATATGTTGCCTTTCTGTTTTAAAGAATGATTCTTCTGGGTGACAGATTCATCAGAGAAAGTTCAATGAAGCCATTATTTTGTAGTGGAAATAGGTAAGAAAATAATCCAGAATGAAGGAAGAGAAGTGTAACAACTTGTGTCATAGGAAAACCTGTTTGGATAAATCTACAGGAAAAACTCCTCTTTTCTTTCAAAGGTCTTTTGGTCCTGTTCATATATATATACACATATATATATATATACACATACACACACATATACTTTAATATATATAATTAAATATAAATATATATCATATAATATGTTATTTAATATATTTATATATCATATATAAGTTTACATTATAATATATATTTATATATATAAAATATATATTTCTGGAAGTAGGCTTCTGATGCTTCTATTTTACCATCAGCCTTTAGCAGTAGACTTGTTCTGTACAGAAATATCATGGGATAGGAGGCAAAGACATAGCACAGTCTCTTGGGCTGCTTTCTGGAGTGAAGGCCCAAGGCTTTTCCAGATGCAAGAAATGTTTCTATCCTGACATAAACAGAAAATATTCAAATTTAGTCCAAGAAAAAGGATAAACTAGATATTGCAAATATGGCTATCTCATCTTAAGAGATGACGCTTGTGCGTACAATGGGTAGCAGAACAAGAGAGATGCAATCCAACTTGTTCTAAAAGGATTTTTACCACTTCACTGGGTTGGACACACTTGAAACTAAACAGCTGTCATGGCTTTTTGACAGGAGAGGTCAGGCAAAGAAATATAAACAATGTGTTTAGAATGTTATAACAGATTTTATTTCTTATTAAAAGCATGTCTAATTCATTCAGAGATTTTTAAGCCATTGACAAATAATAACAGATTATACTTTAAGTCTATGTAAATGGATGAATTGCTGTAATGGATTTACTCTTCCAAAAAGTTGATGAGACATTCTATCATTCTACCAAGAATATAGATTCAACTTGAGCAATTTTCATAAAATTACCTCCTCATGTCTCCTCCATCTATACTGATAACAATTGCCTCTTGAATTACGTAATAACTATTTTCTCCAACTTGAGTGAAATGTTCTAATATTTCCAGTGAACCAGGTGGACTTATGTTAACTGGAAGCTTATATGTGTATAAATATCAAATGTGATTTTTCCAGGTAATAAGTTAATATCAATACATTGACTAGCGGAAACTTAGTAGGTGGAAAATTTGTCTATATAGTGTTAATAACAGATTGAGTTTAGCCAACATGTTGAGCTTCATTTAACGTACTATGTTGAGTCTAACAAAAACAAATATTAATCTTAATATAGTTGGGGCTATATATTTAGCTAGTTTCTAAAGCATACTTAGATTTAATTCCCCTTCTACTTAATAACAGAAGTAATAAGAGATGCTTCTCAAATGAAAGAATCAACTAATGATATCTTTGCAACAATCATCAGGACACTTTTTAAGGAAGTTGAACACATTCTAACATCAAATGTTCAGGTGGAAAAATTGAATAGATTCAACCCTAGAATTTTAATACATGTCACAAAGTAGAATGGAATCTTATCTTCTTGTTTCTGAAGCAACTCTGGGAAATTACAATACTAAAATAGTAATCTCAAACTGTCACCACCAACCACAGAGTCCTCCGTGAATTCCAACACGTTAAAAGGGGAACTGTTAGGCCTTTATTTTGGCATTTTTCAGTAATATTGCTAATATTGAATAGTTTGGTTGATTATGTCGATACAACATTGCATATTAAATGTAGAGATTTGGGTATCTTCCCCCTCCCTCTGAACCTATAATTTTTTATGTCCTTCATAAAAATTTGACATAAATAAAACAGGAATGTGTACTGTATTTCATAACAAAGTGGCTTAGATGACCAAACTTTATTAACAGGAATGCCTCTCAAATAACATTCTTCCAACCACAAAGATGTATGCAAACATAGTCAGTTGTATCTTATGACAAGCAGAAAAATAAACTTGAGAACAAAGAATAGTTTTCCTTCTTTAATCATTTAGTTAACAAGTGGAAAATAAACCTATAGCATATTTTGATTCTTCATTGTGATGAGAATTAAATTCTTTACATTTTGATTCTTCATTGTTCCCTAGTCCCCTTCATTTCTCCATTTATGAGCTCTCAAGGGATTGGTAATACCAATCTGACTGGAGAAGACTACCCAACCAAATGTCAAAATGTATTTATCTGTATAAGACTGAGTGGAAATCACCAAGTTGATACCTTATAGAGAAAAACACAGCTCTGCTATCTTTCCAGCAGTCTAAGAAATATGTATCCCCAAAGATGAAATATGCGAAGGCATATATCAAATGAGTGCCAAGTCTTCTTGGATAAAATGAAATGAAGTTAATATGAAACCTGAACTATTAATATCATTAATTAAAGACCAGAAGGATTAGTTATTGCTTTTCACCAAGCCTATTCCTTAGG
The DNA here is from genome assembly GCF_001604975.1 of Cebus imitator. Taxonomy (NCBI): domain Eukaryota; kingdom Metazoa; phylum Chordata; class Mammalia; order Primates; family Cebidae; genus Cebus; species Cebus imitator. The sequence goes on along the minus strand of NW_016107358.1, from coordinate 123,208 downwards.
GGAATCTTTCCATTCAGAATACTTTGAATGAAGGAAGTATTGCATAGACGTGTTGGAATTCCAACAATATACTGTAGGGGGCTTGGTATATGAATAGTGTTTGGTAAGTATGTTGGATTAAATAATATTATTTATCTCAATGTTCTGTCTTTAATACATTGACCATAACAGGTCACGTAGTTGCTTAGTTTTCAGTGACAATAACAAAAATTACTACCATTCCATACTATGTGTATTTATTGTACATTCCAGGTCCAGCATATAATCATTCTTGGGCACTGCTAAGATGAAGTCAGTCCCAGAGGTAGAATAGAATCTCCTTGATCATAAAAGTTTTCTGCATACTTTATTCCCAATACATAACTGTTCAGTCTTACCATTTCCAGTCATCGAAATATGTCAAAGTTCCTATTTGGTCTCCAGCATGAGAAAGCCTCCACCATTTAAGGGGGAGAAATGTGGTAGATATTAAAGAATAGTCTCACCATTCCACCTTATATACAGGTGGGGTGAAAAAAATGTGAGTAGATAAATGAACGCCAAGTGTCTAGCAAACACTCCACAATGAGTGCACATCGTGCTTGACTCACTCTGGGAGGAGAACAAATATGCAGAGCTCATGCTTGGCTTCTCAAGCATGGCAGGGTGTTCTTTCACAGGTTTGCTGTCTTTCTGGTTGTATGGTGCAGAATAGCAGAAGCTCCAGGTGACAACATGACCTCACTGTCATAGAGCCCCTTAGCAAAGCTTTCTTAGCTGAGAGTAGCCAAGAAGAGAGTGTTAGGAAAGACACTGTGAGAGTGTGTTGTTATCTTTGTCAAATAGGATGTCCCAGCTGTGAAAGAAAGTTTGATTGAGAAAAGACAGCAATATTTTACTGAAACATATTCATTAGAGGAATAAATTCTGGAGAACTATCATATAGCACGGTGACTATAATTAATTATAATGTACTGTATATTTGAAAAGCTAAGAAAGAGTTTAAATGTTCTCATCACATCAAAAAATAATGATTATTGATTTCAAGCTAATTAAGATAATCATTCCACACTGTGGGCATATATCAAAACATCACACTTTACCTCATAAATACATACACTTCTTGTCAATGAAATAAATACACATTAATAATAAGTAATTTTAAAGTGCTCCTCCTCCCAAAACAACATATTTTCATTGGCTTGGCATAATAATTATAAACTTATTAAGTACCTGTGATATATTGGATATGGTATTAATAACTGTAGTATAGACAATTTCTCAATTATAGTGGCAATTCTTTAGAATACAAATGAAGAAAACAAGGCTTACAGGGGAGTAACTTGTCCTGGTTTACATACCTAAGCAAGTTAGCAAGAAGCAGGTACATTTTCCATTTTAATTGGACTATTGAAATAGCGCCTCTAAGATGGTGATCCTGCCCCAGTTTCTTACTGTAGTCCTGTCTTCCAATACACACAGACACACACACATCTTCCTTTTCTGTCATTATCACTGGAGTAATCACATTATAGCAGAGAGATGGCTATGACCTCATTATTTAAAAAAAAAAAAAAAAAAAAAACAGTGACCTACACTGCAATTCTTTTACTAAATAATCATCGATAGCTCCCTACTGCTCATGGGGCAAAGTGCTCTTTCTGGTGTTCAAGGTGCTCATAATGTAACCCTCACACATGAAACCTTTCCTTTCCATGTATTTCTTGAATCTACCAAACTTATTTTCCCCTCCGCGGTTTCTCGAATCAGTACTTTGCTCACGTGGTTTTCTAGATTTGAAACACTCTTTACCCAATTCCAAAACTGACAGTGAAACCCATTTAAGACTCAGTGGAAATGTTACTTTACTTAAGACATAAAATGGTTTAAGAAAGATTCAAATATTATCTTCCTTAACCTTTAAAAGATAAAGATAAATCCTCAAAGTGAACACCATAAAAAATGGTGTTGGCCCCTGTAGATAAAAAGAAACAAGCAAACAATAACAACAACAGCAAACTAAGTTACATAACAGGACACAAATAGTAAAATCTAAAAACTGAAAAACTGAACCCTGATTTGAGGCTTCTACTATAACTTGTTGATCATTTCTGACAAGTATAGTAACAGTGTTGAAATACATGTATGTGTTCTTTGAAAATTTCCATCTCTACAGATTTTTATTGGCTAGTTCACTTCTTCACTCCCTCTCAGGAGTTTATCTATAGTGAAGACATCCTAGCAAATCACTAAAACTGTTTCTAGATCTGTAAAATTGTAGAATAATTCTTTTAGGTATGCCTAACGTAGTTTTTTGGTGTGGATCAAATTCATTAATTCACCCAGTATACTTCGACAGCATATTTAAACATGTCAGGATTATGCTGTGAAGAAAAAAATATGGTTGAGACACTTTGTACATTATTCAGTATTTCACAATGTAATCAGCAGTCAATGTGAAAGCCCCTTGAAAACTCTAAAATGTTTCACATGTGTAAGGAATTGTTAAAGTTGTGTAATGAATACTTAAAGATACATCATTAACCTTTGAGATCAATGTCATAACAACCTCTGTATGCAATCCAACAATTGTCCTTTAGAGAGGATTGTGTAAAAAAAAAAAAAAATCTGCGGAACGAGACTCATTGCTTATTAGTGTTATTTGGCATGTCTTTCTTAAGTTCTTATAATTTTGTTTAGTCCTTTCTTCAGTTCTTATAAGTTTGTTTAGTTGCAACACTGAGATTTCTCCAAAATTGTAATTAGTAACATATTATTAGTAGTAAACAGCTTTCAGATTTTGTAAAATATTTAAATCACTGTTTAACTATAGTTATAGTTAAAATGTGATGGATCTAGATGATTTTCCTGGAGGTAGCTTTCCATGGTGATGTTGGGAAGCAAAAGGGTCCTTAACATATTAGAATGAACAAAAATTGGCATCTGACTTCCCATAGTGCTGTCAATCACTGTAAAGTACAACCTATATCTGTTCACTAGTGTTTGCATTCAGATTTAAGTATTGGCATTACTAATGAGCCAATAGGCTAATCAATAGAGCTTGTTTTGTGGCTACTAATTTAATATTGGTTCATGGCCATGCTGAAGTCTGCCCTTACACACATTTACTAGCAAGTGTATATTTAGATAGCACTTTGCTTTGCATAGTTTTAGGGATGTTTCATTTTCAGATTCTTTCAGGGTAACCATTATATGACTCATCCAATGGACATTTAATCACTATATTTTCATTTTCTGTTCTTTGCTTTCTGTGGTACTTTCAGATCACGAATCCCCTCATAGCAGCTGGTATTCTCAGGAAACAGTTTAATTTCAATGTTGGAATGAAATCAAAACAAAAATATTCTTATGACGACAAATCTGAGCCTACTCAAGGAAGTTTTCATTAACAAAAATAAAAAATTATACATTTTAAGGTTTACTTTAAATTTTTGAAAAATTTTCCTGTGTTTGGCAGAAGAGGCATATCTTGTTTCATTTCACTTCACTTTATTGTGCTTGGCAGATGCTGTGTTTTTTTACAAATTGAAAGTTTGTAACAACTCTGTGTGGAACAAGTCTATCTGTGCATCAGCGCCATTTTTCCAATAGCAGGTGCTCAATTTGTGTCTCTTTGTCACAAACTGGTGATTCCAGCAATATATCAAACTTCTTCATAATCATCATATCTACTATGATGATCTGTGATCAGTGATCTTTGGTGTTACTGTTTCGGGGCACCATGAACTACACCCATGGAAGATAGTTAAATAATCAATAAATGTTGTGTGTGTTCTGACTGCTCTACCAACTGGACATTCTCTGAACTCTTTCCCTCCACTCTAGCCTCCCTGTTTTCTGAGACATCCCAATATTAAAATTGAGCTACGGTGGCTGCAGTGGCTCATGCCTATAATCCCATCACTTTGGGAGGCTGAGGAGGGCAGATCACTTGAGGTCAGGGGTTTGACAGCATCCTGGCCAACATGGTGAAACGCTGTCTCTACTAGAAATACAAAAATTAGCTGGGTGTGGTGGTGGGCACTTGTAGTCCCAGCTACTCATGAGGCTGAGGCAGAAGAATCACTTGAACCCAGGAGGTGGAGGTTGCAGTGAGCCAAGATCATGCCACTGCACTCCAGCCTGGGTGACAGAGCGAGACTCTGCCTCAAAAATAAATGAATAAATAAAAATAAAAATAGAGCCAAATAATATCCCTAAAATGGCCTCTAAGTGTCCACATGAATGGAAGAGTCACATGCTTCTCACTTTCAATCAAAAAATAGAAAGGAGGAAGTGAAAGGAAGACATGTTGAAAGTTGAAATTGGCCCAGAGCTAGGTCTCTTGTTCCAAACAGTTAGCCAAATTATGATTGCAGAGGAAAAATTATTGAAGGATATTAAAGGTGTTATTCCAATGAATACACAAATAAAAAACTACATCCACCTTATTGCTGGTATGGAAAAAGGGAGGTCTGGATAGAGGATCAAACAAGTCACAACATTCCCTAAACCAAAGCCTAATGCAGAGCAAGACCGTAACTCTTTCAATACTATGAACAGAGGTGAGGAGCCTAAAGAAGAAAACTCAGAAGCTAGCAAAAGTTTGGTTCATGAGATATAAGTAAAGAAGCCATTTTCATAACATAAAATTGCAAGGTGAAGCAGAAAGTGCTGATATAGAAGTTGCAGCGAGTTATCCAGAAGCCCTAGCTAAGATAACTGATAACGGTGGCTATATACCAAACAACAGATTTTCTTTTTTGTTTTGAGGTTTCAACTTAATATTCATTACACATTCATTGCAGATAACTGCTAAGTCCTCAAAACACATAGCTACGTAGCACACAATTTCATCTGCAAGGACTACAGAAATAGATCAATTGTATAGAAACAATCTTATGGAATATGTAGGAGAGAACAGTAATTTGAGTGAGAAAAATATGGCACTATAGGGTTTGAGATGGATATTTTGCACAAGCAGAAAGTTCAGAGGCTTAAAAATATGGTCAGCTACAAATCTTGTACTGTATTTCACCCAATCACGCTGGCCCTTAGTCACCATGCCTTCCACCATCTTTTTACCTCTTCCTCTTCTATTTTTGCCACTTGACACTCGTAGTTTCCCAACTCCCTTGCCTCTAGTTTGCTCCTCTTCCCATTTACCTCAGCTTGACTTTTTGGGGGGAGCAGCTTAGCAAAGCTATTTCAAAAGCAGGAAAAGTCCAATTGATCTAATAAGTTTACAAATAGAAATTTCTACTAATAGGGATGCTTCCAAAATCTTAAATTACATAAGTGTTATTTATATTAGCACAAAAGTTTTTTTAAACCTAAATACTTGACAATAGGACACTGTTGGATAATTTAACAGACATCCTCATGAGAAATTACTAAACTATTAAAATTTGTTTTTCAAGAAATATTTAATAAGGTAAATAACATATGCTTTTCTAACACGGAATTTTATGTCACTGCAGCTAAAGCAAAAATCCTGTTCTTTGGGTAAAAGACACACATGGACCTGCTTTATGTGTTTATACTTCAGTGCAATTAAAAAAATATTGTAATTGAAATTTCAAAACTTCAAAATTTCAATAGGTAACAGTGTTCTCTATTTTATTCATACAGGAAAAGAAAAATTTTTTGAAAACCATTCAAAAGGCAAATTGAACCTCTTGATCTCTTCATATTTGAGATCATGGAGCTGAAACATAAAGAGTGGAAGTCAATTCCTGGTTTCAAAGCTTCCAAGGAGAAGCTGACTCTCTTGTTAGGGGCTGATGAAAAGGATGATTTTAAGTTGAAGCCAAAGCTCATTTGCCATTTTGAAAATCCTAGGGTCCGTAAGAATTATGCTAAATCTACTCTGAAGATGTTACTCTATTGCTACAAGCTCACGACAGAACTTGAATGAATGACGAGTTTCTTTTCATGGATGAGCCAAAAAAAGTGTTTTGTTTTTTTAAGATGGAAACTACTCCTGGTGAAGATGCTGTAAATATTTTGAAATGACAGCAAAACATTTTGAATATTACATAAACTTAGTTGATAAAGCAGTGGCAGGATTTGGAGGACTAACTTCAATTTTGAGATAAGCTTTATAGCATTATTTGCTATAGAGAAATCTTTTGTGACTAGAATGATCTGGAGTCGATCAATGGAACAAACTTCATTATTGTTTTAAGAAATCCTCATAGCCTCCCCAGCCTTCAGCAACCACCACTCTGATTAATCAGCAGCCATCAACATCTGCATAAGACCCTACACCAGCAAAAAGATTAGGACATGCTGAAGGCTCAGTGATGATTAGCATTTTTTAGCAAGAGTATTTTTATTTAAGGTGTATGTACATTGTTTTGTTGACATATGCAATTGCATACTTAATAGACTATAGTATATTACAAACATAATTTTATATGCACAAGAAAACCCAAATTTGTGTGTGGCTCACTTTATTGCAAAATTCACCTTATTGCAGTGGTCGGGAGCTGAATTGCTAGTATCTCTAAGGTACGCCTGTATTGGAAAATCGTTTGAAAGCCATGTGTAGCATAGAGCACCACCAGGACATAAGCCAGAAAGGTCTATAGGAATTGTCTCTGTCCAATCTTTGTACCTCAGAGATAGAGGAAATGAAGTATGAGGAAGCAATTTAATTTGGCTATGGTGACTCCCCAACTTAGTAGCAAAGTCCAAGTCCCCAGTGCTGTTTCAGTACACCTCACTGTCTTACACCAAGTGGCTTCTTAAAACCTTACTTTGCGAATTAAAAGCACATTCTCATCTGATAACATTCTTCTGACATCGTGGTTGAAAAAGTACAAATGCACACAATAAAAAGAATGACTTTTCAGATTCTCTCTGAGGGAGTAGATTATGCCAGACTCTTAAAAAAGGAATTTAAGATAAGTTCTGAAGAATGATTATGAAGTATCAATAAATTGGCAGTAGTAGGAAGAGCATCCCAGGCAGAAAGAATAGCATAAGCAAAATCCTTAAAGCAGAAATCTCCCAGCACTGCAGAACAAAACTATTATGGTTGGAGCATAGTGAGGGAAGCAAAAGCTGATGTTAAAAAAAGTAGATAAAAGTCAGCCTATTCAGGCCTTATGGACTATGCTGAGGAATTATATTTTATTGTTATAGAAAAACGTTATAACATCTTAAGCCAGGAAAGGGCATGATATAAATTTTTGAAAAGATTCTTCTCAGTTCCATATACACCATTTATAAGAAGAGGAGAAGAATGGAGGTGAAATCATCAGGTAGGAGGTTTATTGTGATAAGCCAAGAGAATACTAGTGATTATTTGAAGACTAGAACAGTAGCAGTGAAGTTGGAGAGGAGTGAACAGACTTGTAGTTATTTTTGGAAGTAGAACTAACAGATTTCACACAAGCTTCTCTGGTTAAAGAGACTAAAGCCTAAAATGCTTATTCAAAATTATACAATCAAGTAATATTGTTTACTTGATTATTATAATTTAATATACCTCTATTATTGATTCCTTCTTCATTCAAAAGACCAGAAACTGTCAGATTCTCACAAACTGTCAGAGAAGGTATTATCTAGGCCTTATGTTGTTCCCAGGGCACACATCTTTAGTCAGTGTGTATAAAATCCACCTTCTCCACATTCAGATTCTGATTTGTCCACTCAGCAGTTGTGAGAACATGGACAAGTCATAAAACCCTTTAAATTCATTTCCATGAGGAAAAGAACAACACTTCCAACTCACCTCCCCACATCTTAATTTGGTATCTGCTATGAGGCTTAGTAAGATAATAGAGACATCCAATTTCAAAAAATATTAAAAGCCCTTTTACCACACTTCTCCCTTACACAGGCACACACACACACTTAAAACCACCAAAGAGATGTTTTAAGACACAAATATGCAAGGACAATATTGGAAGAAACTTTTCTTTCAATCTTACCAGCCTGGGGAGAATGACTAACATCATATCAATAACTCAAGCAAGTCTCCTTACGGGTAACAAGTGCTACCCAAGCCAAATGCTCAGAGAATCCAATCCATTTTAGGATTTGGTTCATAAAAGGAAATGGGCCAGGTGTGTTGGCTCATGCCTGTAATCCCAGCACTTTGGGAGGCCTAAGCAGGCAAATCACAAGGTCAAGAGTTCGAGACCATTCTGGCCAACATGGTGAAACCCCATCTCTACTAAAAATACAAAAATTAGCTCGGTGTGGTGGTGGCACGCCTGTAGTCCCGGCTACTCAGAAGGCTGAAGCAAAAGAATTGCTTGAAGCTGAAAGGCAGAGGTTGCGGTGAGCTGAGATTGCTCCACTACACTCCAGCCTGGCGACAGAGCAAGATTTCATCTAAAAAAAAAAAAAAGGAAATAACAACTGCCAAGGATGGACAGATATCTGAAGATCACCCTAATGTAAGAGATGCGCACAGGAATAAAAGCAACTTAGAAGGAACAGAGCTTGTGTGAACAGAGAGAAGTGCTATAACAAATTCAAAGAACAAAAATGTGTAGAAGTGAGGAACTCAATAGAAAAGTTTAAAAAAAAAAACGGGTTCAGAAAACGATGAAAAGAGAACAGCAAGTAGAGAAAATAGAATATGGGAAAAATATAAAAAAGTACAAAATGAAGTTAGGAGGTCCACATATAAGTGAGAGGACCTCTAGACAGAGAACCAAAAAGAGAGAAAAAAATTACTTATAAAATATGTTGGAAAAATTTTCCAGAAATATATACTACTAACTAAGTGGAATAAAGTGCATCCAAGTTGAGGAAATATAAGAACAAAGGATACAAAGAGAAAAATCTTACAGTCTTCCAGAGAAGAGAAAAATAAAATTACGCATCATATATGTGATTGGGATTCAAAGTGTCTTTGGAGTTCTCAAAAAAAAAAAACCAATACTGGCAGCAAAAAGACTATTTGAACAATGCCTTCAAAATTCTAAGCTAAATAATGCAAAACCTAAAATTTTAATCCACACTAATTAGAAATTAAATCTGATAATATAATGAAAACATTTTCGTTTAGTTCACAAAATAAAGTTTATGAACCATTGCTGAAAAATCTTAGAATTTTGTCTTTCACTTCAATACAGAATCTAGGGAATCTAACGCAGGAGAAAAGTAGGGAGAATCCTCAGGGTCATGCTGAAGGGTAATTCCAGATGACAACTGAACAGACATAAAGAGCAATCAGTTAGATTACTCAGTGTGACCCAAGAAACAGACATGCTAATGGCTGTTATTACTAAGAATCCCTCTGCTCTGGGAGGCCTGGCTCAGATTACTATCAACGTGGACCTTTTAGGCACTGTTGTCAGCTGAGGACATTCACTCCACCATACTGAAATTTTCTGAGAGCCGGAAGTTTGTCATGGTGAGCTTCGAAGAAAAACCAAATCATCCCATTCTCAAACCATATTCATGCCAGATGTCTGGCATTTGGCTTATTTTGCAGATCTGTCAGATGCCAGAGTGTGGCGCTTTCTATATCTCCCTGGACTCATTCACTACCTTTCCCACTTAGTTCCCAAAAAGAAATTCTTATAACTTCAAAAGGAAGCTGAAAACTAGACTATGATCTACAGACTCTACTCAACTATTTTCTGCTAGGATCCTTGTTCTGATGACAATGTGGCTTTTCTTACACAGTCTTTGGTGCTTCCACTTAGTTTCTCTATGTAGACATTTTCATATTTATTTATATGTATATAATTAAAAGCAATTTTAAAATCATGAAGGAGATGCAAGATGTGTGATGCTTAGCATAGTGCCTGATAAATAATGAAGTTTCAATATATCGCAAGCACAATTGTTCAAATTTTATGTAGTTTTTAAATTTCTTGGATATTTATGAAAGCTCGTTTGCCCACTCACACCACAGTGCCTAAAGGCTGAATGATTAGTGATATTTACTTGGCGTTTCCAATTCCCCTCTAGACCTTTACTTTTTCAGTTCTTACAATATTGCATGAGGTCTAATTCTTACATTAAATCCCTTATTCACATAATATCCATGGTGGCTCTGTTTCCCTGGCCAATAAAATTGTGATAATGTGCTCTCTAAGTTCTCTTCCATATATGACATTCTATGATTCTCTTAATTTCATCCCATATGACATTGTATGGTTTACATATATCCCAGTAAATAGCAAGGAGCAGATTCAGGCCCATTCATTCATTTTCAGCAGACAACAAGGAAGTTCTGCCCACTGTAAGTTTTCATATAGTTCCCAGAACACCAAGAGAGAACTGAGTTCTCAGATTTCAAATATATAACCAATAAAAGAGTTTATAATGACTGCGTCTGAATTAAATAGACACATAGGCTTACCTGTATAATAGTATATATTTAGAGCACATGTGCTTAAAATAAATTAAATAAGAAATAACAACTCCTTCTATTCATGCTGCTTAAGTATACAAAGATAAAATGGAAACTAAAGATTTGTTCCAGTGACTAAGGCCAAGCTGTCTCCACCCATCAACTTCTTCCCATTAATCCTCAATTGTTGCAAAAATATTTAGCTTGTACCTGAAGGAGAACAATATCTCAGAAACTATTCCAAGACAATAAATAAAGAAAGCTGGTTTGTTCACATTTTTTCTTTTTTTTTTTTTCCATTCTTGAGGTAAACCTCCCACAGAGAAATTTATGCCATGCAAGGGATTCAGCAAAATGAATGAAAATATATTTGTCACCCATGTAGTCTTTTCTGTGGCACAGTTCCAATTCACAAGCCTGGACAAAGAGTGTGTGTGTGTGTGTGTGTGTGTGTGTGTTGCATGGTTTCTTAACTTCATAATTGCAGCTGTTCAAACATTTATCTTTTCATGCTACAAAATAAGGAATTCACAGAGCACAGAGAAGCAGCATATACTTCCATCAGTTTAGCATTTGTTCAGGGATTTAAACAAAATAAATTAAGAATGCATGTGGTTTTTATAAACGAGTCTGTATCCTTCAAATAAATTCCAAAATTATTCTTTCTTTGCAACCTTCTTCTGCTGAAAGCATTACCAATCCACCTTTGCATGCCACTTTAGTTAAGAAAGTTATTTTACAGTTTAAAAAATGCTTTTATATACATAAAATAGGGCAGCAGAATATAGGAGGAAAAGACACTGCCTTTGTAGTCCGAAGATCCTTACCATCTGTGCAATAAAGTGGGTGGCACAGCGGAGGTGGGAGCCTCCACTATTTTGAACCTCAAGTTTCTTGGAAAATTTCTGTCAAGCTTAGTTGAAATCCTGCATGTGAAGGTGATTTGTGAGAGGTGTGGAGCGAGACAAACAAAGGGTATTAAATCAAAAGGCATGCAGTCAATTTGCATTTTACAGATGGGGATTAGCCATTAAATGGTCCACTAAAAATTAAACAGATGTATATCAAAATGAGAAGTACAAAGTCTGGACTCCAACTGCAATATTCTCTCCATTCCATCTCACTGTCCTTTGTAATTTTCCTCTTCTATTCTTGAAATCATTTTTCCCCCTGGTATGAACTACATTATCTAATGCAGAAATGGTTTTCAAAAAAGTTGTGATTGACATTTAAACTTTCTGAGTTTCAATCTGAGCGCACTCTCTCTCTCTCACTAGTTTTGTGACTTTTGAGTATGTTAACTTCTCTGTGCCTCAATTTTACCATCAGTAAAATTAGGATAAAATGGACATCAATATCACAGTGTTGTTTTGAAGATTATATAAGCCAGCAAATGTAAACTACTTAGAATAATGCCTGGTGGGTAGGATGCATTCAACAAAAGCTAACTTTTTTTATGTATACAGTCCTACAATGTCACCACGTTAATGTGATCTATTGTGCTGGATTTGCCATAATAGTCAAAGCAACATCACTCATACCTGGTACCCTTAAAAGCACTGGGGTTGAGGCAGAAATAATACGAGTAGGATTATGTTGTTTTTATTATCAGAACCTGAGTGGAATGTCTTAAAAGAAGTTCCAGCTTCAAAATGTGCAACACCGTTTAATGCTATTGCTGCAAAGTCCAGAATATGTGGAACAACCATATTTGAATAAAAGCACGCTGTTTTAGTCCATTTTGTGTGGCCAAACCAAATACCCAAGAATGAGCAATTTTCAAAGGAAAGGAATGTATTTCATACAGTTCTGGAGGCTGGGAAGTCCAAGGGCAAGGAAGTGCATCTGGTGAAGGGCTTTTTGCTGGTGAAACTCTGCAGGGTTCCAAACGAATGCAGGGCATCACATGATAAGGAGCCAAATATGCTAACTGAGCTTTTATAACAGACACACTCTTGTGATAACCCACTAATTCATTCACTCATTAATTCATGAATGGGTAGATCTATTCATGAAGGCAGACCCCATATGACTCAATAACATTTTAAAGGCCCTACCTCTTAATACTGGTACATTGGGGAATAAGTTTCAACGTGAGTTTTGGAGGTGACCAACTGAAACCATAGTAATGTCTATTACTTATTTCTTTTTGATCAATACTGGAGAATTTTTGAAAGGGCTAGGAATGACTAGAAAATATACAAGATGAACCATTTTCTATGTTAGACAGGGTTATTTGGAAGCTAATTGTAGGACTCCTTTCATATAACTTTAGTAACTAGGGTACACCAGAAACACAAATCCTAAAATGTCAGGATGTAAAGGCAATTTGGGGTCACCCCCTCCCCATCCTATTCAATAAATAACTTTCCTATCCAGCATTTCCTATTAGCAATTTGCTAGCCATTATTTAATGTTTTCAGAGACAGAAAAATTAACTACCAAGGAAGCCACCTTACCATCAGATAATTTAGATTTTAGGAAGTTTTTGTTTACTTTGAACACAATTTTGTTTCATCGTAACTTCCATACAGGAACTAACTCCTAGTTCAAAAAGAGTGATAATATTCTATAAACAAAAAGGACTATGAAAAAGTACTATAAAACTGAAGTTGTGACTGGGCATAGTGGCTCATGCTGGGAATCCCAGCACTTTGGGAGGCTGAGGCAGGGAGATCACTTAAGAATCTCCCAGGCAAATAAATGGAAAAAAAAAAAAAAAAAAGAATCTCCCAGGATGTTGAGATCAGCCTAGGTAACATAGCAAGACCCCATCTCTACAAAAATAAAATAAATAAAAATAATAAATAAATAAAATTAGCCAGGCATGGTGGCACATGCCTGTAGGCCCACCTACTTGAGAGACTGAAGTGGGATGATTGCTTGAGCCCAAGAGGTTGAGGTTGCACTTAGCTGTGATCACATTACTGTACTCCAGCAGAGTATAGGTGACAGAGTGAGACTCTGTCTCAAAAAAAAGAGGAAAGTTGTTATTAGTAAGCATTCTTTCTAAAATAAGCTATATTTAGGTATCATGAGATGGCTCTGACCATAATCCTCCTGAAATTAGACATCTCAAGTGTCTTGTCATTTTCTGTTGGTTTTCATAGTAAATATTATTCATTCCCACAATCATTTTTTGGCCAAGTACCATAGGACCAACTTACACTTCATATCAGAGCCCACAGTACACTCTGAGTAGATGTTTATTCCCTAGTGACGATTCATTTATGGATGAAATATTTGCTTCTATTTACCCTACTCTGACCCACCTTTTCATTACTATTCACAATATTTCTGGGCAATTTTAGCTGACTATTCCTTTCAAAAACAAAGTTTCTATGGCATAAAAGAGTCTTGCAGCACAGAGAAAATTGTAAGGTGACAACTTACAGTCTATAGACTAAGAAAGATTTAATAACAAAGTAAGTCTCATTCAGTTCTGGAACCATGAACATGCTCTTATGCTTCTTAGCTCAGTACCTTCCCCCTTGTCTTTAGGTATGTATTCTCTCTCTTTTTCTCTAGCTGAAAGCACGGTTGATTTACTTTCCATCATCTTTACTTTTTAATTAATGTATTTACGGAAACATAATTTCTTCCAAAAACTGTGTTGGCCTAATCTTACATATTTTTATATATGCTGCCATTATATGTTCAGCAAACAATCAAGAGGTCTCAGAGATATGTCCAGCATAGCTGGCACAGCAAGTGATTGCCTATAATTGTAGTTTTCAATTCCTCTTTAACCAAACTTTTACTTTTTCATTGTCTTCTTTTTATATTTTCCAAGTGCATTGTCTTCATCTATTCTTTTGCTGTTAATTTCTTATTATCATCACATTACAGTCAATAAATCTGATCTCTATTATTTTTTGCTTTTTAAAATTTACTAAAATTTTATGTTTCTGTGAGTTGCAAAAACATGCACTCTTTATGGCTGGCTCTGCCTTCTAGTTTAGAAATTTAGTATTCAACTGTGTTCATTCTGCTATTTTAGCTCATCTGGTTTTTGTTTCTGCATTTGTATTTTTATTTTTGAAGTCCGAATTTTCTTTTCAAAGCAGTCTGATCATTTTTATGAATGTGGTACCCTCAAAAAAAATTTGAAAAACAATAATTATATCTAGTATTCTTCTGGTTCCTAACTTAAGATTAGAGTTTAATTATTTGCTTTTTTTTAATGTACAACTCTCTTAGTTACTGTATTCATATTTGAAATCCTGATTGGCAAATATTGCCAAGCAAAAAAATTTTCACCCCAACTTACATTTTTATTGCTGTAAAGATAAATCTTTACATGTAAATTATAAATATTTGTTGCTGTAAAGGAAAGACTGGTCAGAGGGAAGGTCTATTGGGGACCTTATACCTATGGGTGTTGCCATGTCTGCATTTAAAATCTGGAACCACTGCAGCTATCTTGCAACCATGGAGGCAAAGCCAAGACACCAAAGATGCTGGCATGAAAAGGTTAAAAGGCTCTAGTTTTTAATGTTATTACTGTCACTGAATAAACAACCCTTGAGATGTCCTATCTATGGCTTTTTAAATTAGTTATTGTCATTTTAACATTTTTATATGGACTATAAATTAACTTTTCTATAATTAGAGCCAAATCATCCAAATTTATATACCACCTCCATTTTCAAAAAATCAATCAAATCTGTCTTTTAAAATAATGCATCACAACATACAACTCTCCTGTTTAAATTTCTTCAGTTGCTTCCCATCATTTATAATAAAATCTAAAGTCCTTGTCTGGCTTTTTAAAACTTACATAATAGAGGCCCTTCTTTCTATGACCTATTCTTTACCATCACCCCACTTGCATTGTTTTAGATCCCCAAACATTATAAGCCCTTGCACTGCTCTTCTGTCTCTCAGGAAAGTTATCCTCCTGATATTTAAACAGCTAGTTCCTTTTTATTTACCTGTCAATTAAAAGATCAGTTTCTCAAAGAGCTCTTCCATAACTACCAAGATTACAGCAGCAACCAAGTAATTTTTCTATCACACAAACTTATCTATTATTAACATTGTGTTTATCATAATCTGACATATTTCTTTTTAAAAAGTATTTATAGTACATGCCTAGAATGGCATAATACATCCTCAGTAAATAGTTGTTAAAAAAAAAAAAAAGAATGTGCTATTTATTGTTCAGAAACTTTTTACTGCTCTGATAAATGGTTGTATTTTTGTCCAATTACTCACACTGCTGAGGATGTATTTTTGTATCCATTACATCATTTCAGTAGAATTTGGGAAAAAGAGGTAGAAAAATGCATATATTTAGCAGTAATTTAATAGGAACAGAGACAACTTTCTAAAATGTAATCACTTTTCCTGCTGAGCTTTTTAGTGATGTGAATAATACTGTTCATCTAATAAAATAATAAGAATATTTTTCATTTACGTTTTTCTAGTCTCAATTCCTAAATGGAAGCAGAGAGCCAGAAAGGAAGATTATACATGAAGCACACATACAGAAGTTTCCCATTTGCTTTAGAGTTATTCCTTTGCTTTAAAAAGACATATAAAATAAGCAGTTTCAAAAGCCCAGGTACTGACTAGAAGAAAACATGGTAATGAGAATGCAACCTGGTTCTCAAGTTTTCTTACTTGAGAAACGAGTGTAGGTCAGTAGTTCCCAGATTTTGCATATGATAGATAGTTAAAATGTTTAAATTTAAGAACTCATTTTTATTTTTCCCAATTAAGACATTTATAAACACCCTCACGATTGTTTTAAAATAAAGAACATTACGACATCAAAGATTGAAGAGAATATATCTCAAAACAAAGAATAGTTCTTTGAATGAAATACTTTTAGCTTTATGAAAAATTTACTTCGTTGTTCTTATTTTTCTTATTTTGCCATGGGCCAGTGGAAAACTTATTACTAGTTCTAGATGTAGTAAGAAATTCCTGTGACTTGAAATCTGAAGATGTGAACCTAAGGCTCAATTTCACACATCATGACCTTGAAAAAAATCCCTTAACTTTCTAAAGACCCAGTTTGTCTCTTTCTACTTTTATTAGTACAGAAGAGTGAAGACTAAGTAAAAGAATAATACTTGAAAACACTTTGTGAGCTATAATATCTCTATCTATGCAAGCAATAAATATTTTCCTTAAGTCATTCAGATTTTGCCAATTTGATGATATTCATCCCTCTGTCAACAACTAGATTCCTATTCAATCTCAACTAAATATAGATCATCTTTGCACATTTCCATCACGGTGTTTCCCATCTGTATCCTTAGTGTTGAGGGACTGTATTAAGGAAAAAAAAAAATTCACTTCCCAAGTCCACAAGGGGCGTGGTTTCAAAGGCAGGAGCTTCTCAGTGCCAGACCTCCATCCACGCCCCCATCCGGGGACCTAGAGTTCTTTGTCTTACTTTCGCGCGCACAGGCTAGCTGGAAAATCCAGGTGAAATTCTTTGTCCAAAAAGCCCCCAGAAAGCTCTGGGAAGAGGCGAGCTCTTTTGCAGACCAAGGAGCCAATCCGGTATCAGGGTCAAAGATATCACTCCAGAGGAAGTTTGAAAGAACTCTTCTCATTGGACGAGAACATGAATGGGCGGGAATAACTTCAGGGTTAAAATCCCGATGCTCCTTACCTACACGGATTCCTCCCTTGGATCTCCCTTTCATGGCAGCATAGGAGCTCTCTCTCTTTTATTCTCTCTCTCTGCCTGATAAATTGCTCTCTGCTAAACTCTTTGGGTCCACAATATTTATTTGAAGGTAAGCTCACTGCACCTCCGGGACCCTTTTCCCTATTCCTGGGGTAAGAGAGGCCAAGGACTTGGGCACATGTGGGGAACTGGGAGCATCTTTGGGAGCCCCCGCTTACAGTATCTCCCCCCCCAATATGTGAGTTTCTCCCATTAAATTCTCTCCAGCCTGTCCTGCTTATATATACTTGGTGAAGAAGGTTTATAATTTACGTAGTACCTCTGTCATGTTGTTAGGGGACTTGACAGTAGAAATAAGGAAGCTATTGGAATATCTGAGAGAAAGGATGAAATTTAAAGCCCAACTACGTTGTGAGCATTGTTGATTCTGAATTTAATTATAGGCCAGATTATGAATTTGATGTAAAGTATGAGAGAGAAGAGTCATGGACGATTCTAGCTGTAAACCAAAAAGTATCTGTGACCAGTCTAAGTCAATTTAAAGGTTTATTTTGCCAAGGTTAAAGAACGTGACATAGCCTCAGGAGGTTCTGAGAACATGTACCCCAGGGTTGGGTTGTATACTCTTGGTTTTATACATTTTAGGTGGACAGAAGTTATAGGCAAAGACATAAATCAATACATGTAAGGTAAACATTGATTTGGCCCAGAAAGGCATGACTTCTCAAAGTGGGGGCTTCCAGGTCATAAGTGGATTTAAAGATTTCCTGGTTTGCAATTGGTTGAAAGAGTTAAGCATTGCCTAAAGAATTTGAAGTTAGCATAAAAAAATTCTTAAAATAAGGGAAACCACAGTTCCTATCACATAGATGAAACTCTTGTAGCAGGCTTCAAAGAGAATAGAGTAAATAACTATTATCAGACCTTAAATGGTGTCAGACTTTACTCTCCAAAAAAGACATAGTAAGAAAAAAAGATTTTCTACAGAATGCAAATTTTCCCCACAAGATATAGCTCTGCAGGGCCATTTAAAAATATGTCAAATAAATATATTTTGGTGTCGAACTCTATGATTTCCTTCAGGTCCTGCTATCTGTCCTGTGACACTATACCAGAGTCAGGATGCGATTTGGTATCTTACTGCTATAAGGAGCCTATTTTGTCAGTCTTAAGAGCTCTGTTTTAATATTAATGCTAGTCAGTTGTACCCAAATTCCAAAGGGAGAAAGGTTTAATGAGGCATGTTTGATCCCTGCCTTCACTTCCATTCATGGCCTGAACTAGTTTTTCAGGTTTCTTTGGGATCCCTTTGGTGAAGAGGGGAGTCCATTTAGTCTGTTGGGGGCTGCAGAATTTTATTTTTCGTTTACATAGCACTTTTTTACATAGAAAACTACAAGCTGCTGTAAACTGAGATGGGAACACTACATTTTAGAAGAAAGACCAGCCGTTTGGTTTTGAACATTTTAAGTTTGAGACATCTATCAGATACTCAAGTAGAGTTGTAGGCATTTGGAGGCTGGAATTTGGAGTATGTGGGAATGGGAGAGATTCAGGGTGGAGATATAAATTTGGGAATCATGGGCCTATAGGTGGTTTTAAAAGTCATGAGGCTGGAGGATATCAACATGAAACTGAGGCAGACACAGAAGAAAATAGGTGCAGTGTCTGATCTCTGGGCACACTCCTGCTCCAACACCACAGAGAAGAAAGAAGTAAAGGAAACTGACAAGGAGTAGTCATTGATGTCAGAGGCCATTCAGGAGGGTATAGGGCTAAGAGGCAAGTGAAAACTTCCCCAGAAACATGAAGTTAGAACATCTCGATGGCCTTTGTAATTCAGTCAAGGTGAGTCTCAGTAGCCATTCAGCCATACCAAGTGCAAAACCAGTCGCTTAACACCGGGTTGCCAGGAACTGAGGTTAACGGTAAAGCTGTTTACCTGAACAAACCACACATATGCACACTAAAACACATTAGAATTTTAAAATATCACTCTTTCCCCATAGACTTGAAATTTGGACATTCCAAGGCATAAGAAGAGAAGTTAGAATGGAAATGTAACTGTAACGTGGTGCTAGGCTTTCACAGACTCACAGTTTCCAGGTGAGCAGAGGAAGCATCACTGGCCCCCTGAGCAGAGGCAGTGAATAAGCTAAATGACTGCTGGAGATCTAATTCCTGCTTTGTCACTGGTCCAATTGGGTGGCATATCAGTCTAGTGAATCAGGCCTCAAGTAGCTTATCAATGTGTCACACAATAAATCAATGTATAAGAAATTTGCAGGTATTTTCAAATGTTAAAGTAATATTTTGCTTTCCTAAAGGACTTTTTCACATTTTGAAGAGAGATGCTCATGCCATCTTTTCATAGAGATCACCCATCTTCATTAATAGATTCAAATCTTCAGAAACTCAATTTAGACCAAGCTGTTAGGGAACGTACTGATCAAATAATATGAGGCCCATGCAACCATAAAGCTGTAAATAAATTACAACATCAATGTTAAAAGTGAGAAGTGAAAATAAAGTCTAGGGCAAACACCCGCCATATTTCAACAGCTCTTTCTTAGACCTCAGTCTAAGTGCCAGCAGAGAGACACATAGTTTAAGTTTTTCGTGTTTGCCGTACTGCTGTCTGTAGCTATTGCCACAACTGACCTTTATGCCTTAACTTTTCTCATTAAGGACTTGCTATAAACCTCCCTCACTGCTGGCTGGCAATGCCCTCCAGTGGCCATGTTGAAAAAGAGCCTGAAAAGAAGTTCCCAATTCTAGAATGCACTATGAGAATATGAAGCGCTAACTCATACTGATAAACTGTTGTAGGGTATTTCAACATTCATCAGTTTTCTTAACATTTTTTTCTTTTTTCTTTATTTTTTTGACAACCTATCTTTCTTGATAGTCTTTCCAAATGCTCTTTCTTTTTTGACATTACTTCTAAACACATAAATCTGCATCCTATACCGATGCCAACTTGATATGGATGTATATGTTTAGAAGGAATTTATGGCATAATGGGCAAGCAAGTGCAGACAGTATGAGTGCTATTTTAAGCTTGTGTGGATCCTTGAACAAAGCAGATTATTTGAAGAAGCTCTTCATCCTGGAAAATAAATGCAAAAAAGCATTCACAACATTCTTTTCCTAAAATATGTTGCCTAGTGACCAAATTGAATCAATTGTCAATTGATTCAGTACGAATTTCAATGGATGGTCTGTTTGACAACCCTTTGTGAAGAAAAATAAGGATGAGCTTGTAAGGCTCTGTCTACACAGGGGAAAGAAGTGTGTGGCAAGATGAAATTCAAGAGAAGGAGTGGAACTGAAGACAGAAAAAACTGTCAGAAAAATAATACAGGAATAACAAATTCTAATTTGTTAAAAAATTTTATGTAAAATATTGAAGAAAACCGAAAACGTATAGCAATAATAAAAATATATTTATGTTTCCAGGCTTTATTATAATTAACGTGTTAGCCAGCCGATGAGGAAGAAAGTATTAGTATCATCTCCTCATACATTTGAGAAAATTGCAAGTTAAGATATCTGACCATAGTAACAGATGGTCTGGGTCCAAAATTCATTTTCTTAAGAAAGAACATTATGAAAAAGAAAATTAAAATGTAGGAAGGAAAATATTGAAGTTTGAAAATAAGTAGTAAAAACATTAATTTAAACTTTAATGTACCCATATATATTAGGCAGCTCAAGGTACCATAACAAAATGCCACAGACTGGGTAGCTTAATATGAAATGTATTTTCTCACTGTTCTGAAGGATAGGCATCCCAATCAAGATGCCAGCTGATTCTGTTCCTGGTAAGGGAACTCTTCCTAGCTTGTGGCTAGCTGACTTCTTGCTGTGGTGTTCCCAGAGGAACTTTTCCCTTTGTCAGAACTAATAAAGAGAGAGCAAGCTCTGGTGTCTCTCCCTCTTTTCATAAGCATGCCAGCTCTATCAGATTAGGGCTCCACCTTTATGACCTCACTCATCCTTAATTACCTCTCTAAAGGACCTATCTCCAAATAGAGTCACATTGGCAGCCAAGGCTTCAATTTGTGGATTTTGAGGAACACAGTTCAGGTTATAATACCATATTTTACCCTATCTAAATGAAATAAAAAGCTAAAAGTGATACCAAAAATATTCTCTAATGCAATTTGTATAATACAATTAAATTTCATTTAACAGCGGTGACATAATCAAAAACAAATTCAGCACTCAGTGGAAGAACAAATTAGATGTCTAAAAAGACTATTAGCAAAAGATGAGCAATCCTTAGCTCGAAGCTTCAGAAACAAGACTTCTGGAAGCAGTCTTCTAACATGACACCAGAAAGACCCTAAGGGCTAAACTACAACAATCTAAATAGAGTATCTTGATCTCATCTTTCTCAAATATGAATTCTTCATTTCCACTCAACATCACCCCTTTCTAGTGAAAGTTGTCATCATTTGTGTTTATCCAAAACAGACACTAAGACAAATATTCAAGTTTTCCCAAGAAATGCTGGTAGGGGAGTAGAGAGGGAGTGGAGAAGTAAAACAGGAAATTGAGGAATGCTAGCACAGGGGGCATTATGAAGTCGTTTACAACTATTGGTAACTGGAGCTAACTCTTGCCGGGGAGCCCTAGAACTCTAGTGCTACGGAGTGAGAGGAAACTGGAATATTGATTTGTCAGCTTCCTTTCTGTCATTTGTTGAGGGTTGTTTCTGGGGAAATAGCTATAGCACTTCTAGTTTTCCCCGACTGTAGACCCAATATGCTCCTATGGACAGAAAAAAAACAAATCCACAGGCAAACAGTTGCATGTGTTCACAATAAGATTTGAAACAAGAACATATTTTCTAAATTGTTGTTTATCATCACGGAGATATCCAAGCCATTTCCAAGTCGTGTTGTTTCTCTATCGATATCTCTAGAATACAGCAAATTTCAATATCCATAATCCCAGTAGGTTAGGCAAATCACCATCATTTGCCATTCTATCGAATATGTTTCCAGCTGGTCTTCATCCTTTCAGCATGCTTTCCTCCAGCTTATTCTACACGTGGAAACTTGACTGTAGTCATAAAATATAAATGTGATCATGCTATTTCCCTGCTTAAAACACTGTAATGTTACCCCGATGTCATCTGGATAAATTCAAACTTGGTATTATACTTTGGATTTCTTAGCATCGTTCAAGAGGTTTATTTCAAATATCAACCTCCCCTACACACATACACATACTCACACCACTTGACATTCCTCACAATGAATGTCTGTCATGGCTGTAAACCTGTTCCTGCCCAAGGAAGTAGATCTCTGTAACCCTTCTTATGCTTCCTATTACCCAGGGTAAGTACCTCAAAAGAGAACCAAAAAGCAAGCATATTATTCCCCTAGATGACCTTTACCTAGAATAATAGAAGCTATCTCAACACACCAATATCTTTATATACAGTATTATTGCTTCTCGTTATGTTGGTAGCCAATTCCTCACTTTCTTTACTAAACCTAAGCCCAAAAATGCTTTCCAATCCATTCTTTTTTCAAATCTGAGAGAAGTTTCTGCAGAAACTTCTCAGACAAGATTCTTTTGGTAAGGGGTTACATTTTGAGGGGCAGTCTCTAATTTGGAAATATATTTAAAACTAAGTTACAGAAAAACAAACAAAACTATTTGGAATTGAGAAGGTTATAGGTTAGTGACACCTCAAAAACAAAATACCAATCTCTGGTTCTCATTTCTGGCTAGACACTGGACCTGCAATGCCTCCTATGACACTATATATAATGGGCATGTTATGGATGGCTGAAGCACAGCCCAGTACTGTTGTAACAAAAACCAGCCTCTTTTGTAAGGAACAAATTGCTGAGATTGCAGCCTTTGGTTTGAGTAAAACACAAAAGGAGAAAATTGACCCATATGTGCCAATAAAAAAGAACATCATTTAAATACCAAGACCCATATTAACAATTAACCAGTTAAAAATAAGTCAGAAATTTGGGAGTAGGGGAGCACACATTCCCCTTTATGAACTCTGAAAAAAATCATATTGCACATAAATCAGCTCCTGGTTAGTTCTGAAAATTCATTTCCCTCCCTCCCTCCCTTCCTTCCTTCCTTCCTTCTTTTTAAATGTTTCAGACATACTGATTCCGACAGGGGCAGAAACTTCTCGTATGCCAAAAATTGTTGACATTCACTGTAAGAATGTCTTGAAAATTATTTTTTAACTATAATTTCTAACCTGTTTTGCTGTTCTACTGAATGCCTGAGGCATTTCCATTCTTATGCTGTAGGTATTTAGTTGCAAAAGAATTGCAATTTAATTTTCGACTTCAGACAAGTTTTATTTAAGACATGCGAAGAGATCCATAGCAACGTTTTTGGTTTTTGTTGTTGTTTTAAAGAAACTATGCAGGAATTATTATTATGTTGCAGTCATTCACCACAAGGTGGAGCAAGATAAAATTTTTTTCAAGCTCTTTTCCTCACACAGCCTGTATTAAAAAGAAATAGGGTCAAAGATATATGTTTTTCCTTTCCATAATTCTTTTTTTTTTCTTTCCAGTGGTTCCCTGGTAATTCCAGTACATTCAGCTCAGTAAAGATCGTAGCTGTTAGATTTCAGGTGCTGCGACTTTCTGTTTTCTTCATATCTTCCTGCAATTCTGGAATGTTTCAATTGTGTCTGTGTAGGTCAGAAATTAATCTAAGGTTTTCTTCCTTGTTGTGATTGCAGAAAAACATGCACTTTTAGGAGAAGTACACTTTGTCCAAGATTTTAGTGTAAATACTTTCTGCCAGAGAGCTAGAGAAGACCAGCCCATGTACTGGTCATGCAAATTAGTTGTTGAGTCTGGGTCACTAGTGAAAAACTGGCAGGATTTTCTAGCTCAGCGTAGTGTCCAAGACCAGGGAGCCAGAGTTGAAGGCTAAAACAAGTCCAGGGAAAACTCAGGGGCTAAAAGTACTTGATACCTCATAAATTTCCGTATCAGAGATCTGAAGCAGGTCAAATGCAGGGTTTCAGTTGCAGAAAGTGGAGAATGATTGGAGCAGGTAGAGCATCATAATAAGAGGAGCTTGGGAGATTGGGAACTCTGCCACAAGACTGATTATACCATCGACTGGAAGCCTGAGCAGCTAAAGACACAGGGTCGCACAGATATTATCAGTCTCAGATTCAGGAATGCCAAAATTTGAAATGTTTTAGAGGCCATATAATAGAGTGGTTTCAAACCAGGTTATGAGATTATGGTTTCACAGAATTTACTCAGAGAAGTAAGGGTAACAGAGAGATGGCTGAGTAAGGCAGGCTCTGGCACTTCCTCCAATTCAACTAAGGTAGTTTGCTTTTCTTACTATGTTTCCATGAAAGAGTTCCCTTGAGAAAAATGTATTATTATATGTGCTTAATTATATTTATTTTATTATATATATATATAATTATATGTATATTTTTGTATAATTTCAAAGAAGAAAGATAATACTGGGATGTACAAATACAGGAAGGTACCATGCTTTGACATTCGGTATGCTAGCTGGTGAAACTTCTCTCCTCAGAAGGAAACTGACTCTCCCAAAAGTATGTGATGAACCAATGGCAGTGAAATCGATTTTGATGACTCTTGAAAACAAAGCTTACGGCGGGGGGGGGGGGGTGGGGGGGGGGGGGGGGGCAGAGGGGGAAGAACTTAGAATAAAAGAGATAATGGCCCCAAAGCCAAATGTTGACCCACTTGTTACCTAAGGATAGCCTGCTAATCTCCAACTAGTGCTTCAGAGTTGAAAAGAATTTTGCATCTGCTACAGTATTTGAAACCCATAACTCTTCACTGGCTACCTTACTCTGTCTTCAGTTATCATGTTTATTGTGCCTTTCCTAACACCCTCACTAGTTTTATGTCTCATTTAAATTATTTATTTTTCTGCTTACTCCTAGCACAGTTCCTAGTTCATGTCTGATCCCATGGACTTTTATGCAATAAAATTATACACACACATTTTTTGTGTATCTACTATATTCCTGTACATGCACAAAAATGTGTGCATATAATTGGTTTGGGGAAGCATTATAATGTACAGCAAAGCTTGTCCTTTGGCTTTGGCAGCAAGAGTCAATTCTTTTAATCTCCTAAAGCTGGATTAGCTAATATACTTGTTCTAAATGTTCACTTTCATATAGGAATAGGAGGTCTATTCCTGTAACAGACTAGATTCATAAGTTCCATGAGGGCAATAGCTTTGCCTGGAACACTTCACTGACATTTACTCACAGAAGGAAACCATCCTAGCATCAGAATGGACTGAGCAAGCTGTAGCTGTTGAAAATAAAGACTCCGCTTGGGAAACCCACACAGCACACACCAACAAAAATCCCCACAGCTTATTTTAAGCTAAATGGACAGATGTGTGTGGGGAATTCCTTAAATAACAGGGACAGGTTGTAAGTTTAGACTATGATATCACAACAAAGTGCTGTGGGGGTGTGAATAGGAAAAGAAACCAAACCAGAAGCACAGGATGTTTTAAGTTGGAATTATGAGAGTAGGAGGAACTAGATACCCAACATTTACAGACTATCACACTCTTTGACTTGGCATTTGGATAGATAGAAAGATAGATAAGTGTACAGCGCATGTGTACACACACACACACACACACACACACACAATGTATATTATTTTATGCTCCTTCTTTTTCAACCATCAGGCAAACAAACAAAAGAACCCCAAAAAACCCAAACCCCGAAACCAAAACCTAGCTGGATTGATCTGGCTTTTCAATGCGAAAGAGAAGGTAAGCAATCATAAAGCATATGCAACTGGAAATTAAACAATGTAAAATGTACTCCTCTCCCTTCCCTTTTTCTTTCAGAGGAAAGGGTAGCATATAATGCTCTGTCTGGAAATACATACATTCATCTAGGAACTAAAGGGAGGAAATAAGATCCTCGCCTCTCACCGTTCCTCCTCCTGGCCCCAGTTACATA
Source organism: Cebus imitator (assembly GCF_001604975.1). NCBI lineage: Eukaryota > Metazoa > Chordata > Mammalia > Primates > Cebidae > Cebus > Cebus imitator. The sequence goes on along the minus strand of NW_016107358.1, from coordinate 97,267 downwards.
ATTTGTAAAGCTTGTCACTGCAATCTTAGGCTTTGCCAAGTTAGAGTTTCTGGTTCCCAGAAAAGTAAACACTTCTTCCAGAGGCCACAATAAGGTTTATCATAAACTATATCTACCACCTGCTTTCTTCTGGCTCCTCAAAACAATGGATCAACCAGCAAAGAAAGAAATGTATGTAATAAGTGCCCAATCAATTTGGATTATCCTGAGGAGTGATGTTTTCTGCTATTTAATGTAGGGAGGGATGGGAAAGTATTTGGAACTACCATATGAATTTCAGATTCAATGATAATAGTTAATGAACAATAGTGGCAACCACAGCTCAGGAAGATAACTAAGAACTTAGAACTTGCCAGGCAAGTGACACAGACCAGCCAACATGCTGGATGAGAATAAGGGAGATCTAGAATAAGAAGTAAACAAGGAAGGTGATGGATATCAATTACAGCTTCATTGCTGAATGAAGCAGCAGAGACTTGAGTATACAACAATAACTATCTTACTTTAAGTCTTCACATCTAAGTGACTTCAAGTGACCAATGTCTAGTTGGAGGCCTGGAGACAGAGTGGACAAAAGTAAAGACATCCTGTTCTCACAAAAATAAGACTCTATGTTGGTACATGCAGCCAGATAGAATAGAATATATGAGAAATCAGAGTGGTGTACTGGGTGATGTTGATAAAAAGAGTCAAACTCTGTAGAAGATTTAAAGAGGTTTATTCTGGGCCAAATATCAGTAATCAAGGCCTGAGGCACAATTTCAAGATGTCCTGAGAACGTGATGTACCCAAGGTGGTTGGATTACAGCTTGATTCTATACATTTTAAGGGGACAGAAATTACAATCAGATATTAACCAAAACAAGTAAGGTATAGATTGGGTCAGTCCAGAAAGGTGAGAAAACTTGAAGTGGGGACTTCAGGTCATAGGTGTATTCAAAGATTTTCTAATTCTAACATAAGGGGTTATGGAGACCAAGCTTCTTACTACATAGATGAAGACTGCTACCAGCTTTTTAGGGCCATTAAAAATATGTCAAAGAAATATATTTTAGAGTAAGATATTTCAGTTTCTTTCAGGGTCTGATATCTATCATATGATACTATATTAGAACCAGGTTGGAATTTGGTATCTTATTGCTACAAAGAGTCTGCTTTGTCAATCTTAAGATCTCTGCTTTAATGTTAATGCTGGTTAGTTGTGTTTGAGTTGCAAAGAAAAGAGGGTATAATGCACGCGGCATATCTGGCCCCACTTCCTATCATGACCTGGAGTAGTTTTTCAGGTTTACTTTGGAATGCCCCTGGCTGAGAGGAGGGATCTATCCAGTCTGTTGGAGAGCTTAGAATTTTATTTTTGGTTTACAGTTGGCTCTATCTTGTACCCTTTATGAACCATCTTAGATTATTTTGGTCTCTTTTGCTTTTTGTTACAGTTGTAGCCATGTGGTTCCTAACTTCGCACATGTATAATTTGACAGTGCCTTGTCTCACATCCACACTGTACTCTTCCTCCCATTTTGGAGCTTCCTTATTGACACTGAAGATGGAAGCTGTGGATTTCCACTTGGGTCCATATGTCTGCAACTGAGAAGTGTGGGGAACTTAAAAACTTACAGGGGAAGCATTTGCTCAATAGGAGCAGAGAGTTGGAGTATAAACGATTTCCTTTTTCTCCTGGAGAGACTGTGTTGATATATAGTTTGTACAGTTTCTCAGAGAATAGTCCATAGGAATGACCAATCTAGTGATGCCTTGTGGTAGACTACTTGACAATAAATCTTTATATTAACTCTCCCACCTTGCTTTTTATTTTCCCTTTGTCCATCATTATTACTTCCTGGAATCCCTCTCCCTAAAAAAGCAATAGAGAATACGCCTTTGACATTCATCTCAGGTTCTCAAGAAAACCAGGTTAAGACACATGGACGGTGCTTTTAGTGAGTTTCCTTAGACAGTAGTTAGAAGACGAGACCATATCATCTGAAAACAGAGGGCTTTGAAACCTTTAACAAGGCCATTCCTCTTTAAAACTGTTTTTCACTTTTGGTGTGCTGAAGTCCATGATCACATTAACCAAAGAAAAGTTCCTCCTTCAATTTATTTTAGAAAAATCTGCACTGAAATTACATCTGATTCAGCTCCACTAAGAAGTTCCTAACATGGCTCTACCACTTGTCCTAGTTTTAAAGCTACTTTTAAAACTTCCTATATTGAAGAGAAAATAAGACAAAGGAACAGAGGCAAATTCAGGAGAGGAAGAAAAATGAGAGGGAGGCCACTCTTTACTGAAGAGCCCAAAGTTTTTAGTATTATGTGAATCAGGGTCATTCCTTCCTTTCTGAGTCACCTGGTCAGGTAAGTACCTAAGCCACTTCCTATATTGAAGAGAAAATAAGACAAAGGAGCAGAGGCAAATTCAGGAGAGGAAGAAAAATGAGAGGAAGGCCACTCTTTACTGAATAGCCCAAAGTTTTTAGTATTATGTGAAACAGGGTCATTCCCTCCTTTCTGAGTCACCTGGCCAGGTAAGTACCTAAGCTACTTCAGTTGCTCTGAGACTAGATTATCACCATCATCACAGCAACAACAACAGAAAAACCCCTTTAGGCTAACGGAAGAAACAAAGGAGATTCTGTCATAGGAAAGGCCCCATGAAACCTAAACTCTGTGTAGATAAGGTTAGCATTGTGATTATTCTCATCCTAGAACTTCTTGACTTCTCTCTATGGGCTCTCCACAGGGAGGCAATATGAGATTGTAGGAGACATGAGATTTAAGATTATAGCAATTGTAAGAAAGGTACAGAATTTCAGAAGACATGTATTTTATCCTGTTTCACTACTTCCTTCTTAGTCCGTATACAGGTCCTTTAAGTGCTCTGAGACTCAGATTCTTCATGCAGAGAGTTAAAATAATAGAGGCCCCTGTACTACATTCCCCACAGAGATGTTGTGAAGATCTGCTAGATAATGTTTGTAAAAGCAGTTTATTAACTATGAAGAGTAAGATAAATATTAGCTGCTATTAATACTATCCTCTTTCATCCTATTAAGGCATTTTCCTGGTTGAAGAGGTGTTTATTCCACATCATATTCAGTCATGTAATTTACAAATGTATAGTTACCTGCTTGAGCTATCAATAACTAGATTGAAGTAAAAGGTTCATCTTCTGTAGATTTTCAAAATAAAAAGTCTTTCAATAATGCATTTTCACCACATGATCTTAAGATCACCAAAGCCTTGTGAGGTATCTCTAGCTCATTGAGAATAGACCTCTTTAGTTAATTATTGGCTATTTCTTCAAATACTAACTTATTTATTTACCATACACACAAAAGTATACACGTATTCTAATCCCGGGATGGAGTATAGCTGATTTTGAGCTGAGAAAACTACAAAAATAGCTTTTGAGCAAATATTTTTAACCTCTCTATATATCAGCTTTGATTGGCTTAACAATATGATTGAAAGACATATTGGTAGAGGCTGGAAAGAGAGACTTTAGAGTGGGGATTCAGTCAAAAAAGAGTAGAAGCACTGGTCCCTCTCAAAAAGTTTTCTTCTCTCTCTCTCTCTCTCTCTCTCTCTCTCTCTCTCTCTCTCTCTCTCTCTCTTTCTTTCTGATGGAGTTTCACTCTTGTAGCCCAGGCTGGAGTGCAATGGTACGATTTGGACTTATTGCAACCTCTGCCTCTCAGGTTCAAGTGATTCTCCTGCCTCAGGCTCCTGAGTAACAGGGATCACAGGCACGTGCTTCTACGCCTAGCTAATGTTTGTATTTTTAGTAGAGACAAGGTTTCACCATATTGGCCAGGCTGGTCTTAAACTCCCAACCTTAGGTGATCTGCCTGCCTTGGCCTTCCAAAGTGATGGGATTACAGACGTGAGCTACCACGCCCAGCCCACAGTACCCTATCTTTCAACAGTAATTTTAAACAATATTTTAATGCATTTAAAATATATACTTAAATAGCTTTTTAAAGACTTGACATGTGTTTATCCTTAACCATGAAGGGAAAGGAAAACTGGTTTTCCTCCACTCTCCTATGTTCTTTGACTGGGCTACAAATTAAATTGACACAAGACAGATTAACAGGAGAAAAACCATATTTAATTACATGGATATGCACAAGAGTCCCACAAAAATATAAGACTCCAAGAAAGGCCGGATGATTGAAGCTTATATAGCATCTTGAGCTACAGAGATAAATAAAGGATTGGGGCTTATGGGGTGGGTAGAGACAAGTTACGGGGGGAAGGTAAGGGGAGGGTATGTACTGTGAACAACAGTTGCCTTGTTATGCAGATTGAAGGTCTGTCAGATATTATCAGTTGTTTCTGAGCAGCCTTCTCCCTGATACTGATAATTTTACTGATATAGATGTCCTTTACTGAAGTACATTTCCTTTACAAAAGGGCTGCTTTTCATAGTTTCTCCTATGCCTGCAATTCCTCAAAATAAGATGCTGAAAATGTGCCAAAGAAGTTTATTTTGGGGTAGCATATTCTGGCCTCCTATAATTATATTTTGAGGTGGTGTGTCCTGAGCCTCAACTCTGTTTTAGAAAATAAAATAGCATGAGGCATGGAAGAACTGGAGAGAGAGATGAAAACAGGTTTCACTTACACTGACAATACTTTCACACAACTAAACCTAATAGACATTTTTAGTCTTCAATTTATTTGTCTTATAATTACCAATCCTTTTTGAAAAAATGTCTATTTCTTAGGTTTTTGGAATACCACATTTTCCTGGATTTTTTTCCTACTCCTATGTTCCATTTTTCTTAATCTTCTTGAATTTTTTCTTCCTTTATTTAACCTGTAAAAGGTGGATTAACTTATTAGTTAGTTTGAAGCATTCTTTTTCTTTCAATGCATAGTTTTTAAGTGATCTCCTTTTTATCCTGGGTTCTGTTAGCACTGAATTAAGATGATTACCAGTATGCACATGAATCCAGAACTTTCCTCTGAACTCCAGAATCTTAAAATTAGCTGCCAACTTGATATGTCCAGTTGGATGTTTAAAACTTAACCCAAGCTCAACACATCCAACAATGAACTAATGGTTTTTCCAAACCACAACTTAAAAATTGTTTTTCACACCTGTAATCCTAACACTGAGGTCAATCAAGGCGGTGGATCAAGAGGTCAGGAGTTCAAGACCCGCCTGGCCAGCATGGTGAAACCCTGTCCCTACTAATAATACAAAAATTAACTGGGCATGGTGGCACATGCCTGTAATCCCAGCTACTTGGGCGGCTGAGGCAGGAGAATTGCTTGAACTGGGATCCAGGAAGTGGAGGTTGCAGTGAGCCAAGACTGCACCATTGCACTCCAACCAGGGCTAAAAAAAAAAAGTGTTTTATTGGTATTTGTCAATGTTCCTTATTCTGGTTGGAATGTAACGTCACTCATTCAGTTGTGAAACATAAACAGGATTTATCATTTCATTCATTAATTTGACCTCCTGTCAGATAATAATTTATATATTTAACATTATGAAGTAAAACATAGAAAGATGACATCCACATGAGAGAAACCAATTTCTTTTTATCATATTTATCTATCTAACCATTATCTTTCAAGTCCTAACTTGAAAGATACTATCTAACGTTTTCTTAAATCTGTGCAGTCTCTCAAAATGTGAACATCAGCTAATCTAAGCTATTTCAACTCTCATTGATACCATTAGTAAAATAGCCTCCTGTCTGTTCTTTCTTCTCCACTCTTGTTCCTTTTCATAACCACTCTCTTTTCTGTGGCTAGAACAATTTTTGTAAAATAGTAATTTCATCATGCCCTTTTTGTGTTTAAAAATTCTTTCATAGCTCTCCATTACTCTTAAGCTGAGGACCAAATTACACAGGTTATAAGGCTCTACAAGGTCTGACCCACTGTGAATATACGCCCAGACATTTTTTTTTTTCCTTTTTTCACTCTTTCTGCTCTAGCTACACCAATCTTTTCTCATTTCCTTAAGAATACAATTTCTCCCACTACAGCTTTTGTAGATGCTATTCCTCCTGACAAAAAGGCAGCTAAATTCCATTCCCACCTTTCTGAAACAGTTAACTCGTTGTCATTAATAATTGAAATTCATAGTTATGTGGTCAGGGAGGTGGTCTCTGAGTCCCTATACTAGTTATATTTAATTTCATAAGACTATGTACTTCCTCTGAAGGAAGTACTTGAAATAATCATAATTCATGTTATAACATATCAGAATGAGAAGGAAGGGGAATATGATTTTAATAATAAAATAGACTATATCAGTCTAAGCTTAGTCTTGCAGATAACGACTATAAACTTTCAAAAAAAAAAAAAGAAAACATAATTGAAGACACTGAAGAGATAAAAATAGATAAACTGGAGGTGAGTATACCCTGGAAGGAAGGGAAATGTTTTGGGGGGAATTTTGTATTAACGCAGCTTTCTGCCTGAGAGAGGGCTCCAGTTTGCATACCACAGTTTGGTTAAAAGATATGCACAAAGCTGTGATTTGTAAACAAATAATATGCATAAGCAAAATGAGAATATCAACAAAGAGATAGAAACTGTGAAGAAGAACCAAAGAGAACTTTTGAAACTGAGAATGCAATAACTGAATTAAAAAATTTATTAGAGACCTGACCAGACAGAAGCAAGAATCATCAACCTCAAAAAATAAGGACTTTTGAAATTACTGAGGCAGAGGAGAAAAATAAAGAATGAAAAAAATTAAGAGAGACTGGGTATTTATGGAACATCATTAAGTGGAAGAATATACATTTGGAAGTACTAGAAGGAGATGAAAAAGAGAAAGAGACAGAGAACCTTGAAGAGACAGTGGTTAATAATTTCCAAATCTGAGGAAATAAATGAACACAAAAATTCAAAAAGCTCAATAAACTCCAGTTAAGTCTAAAGAGACCTAAACCAAGATACATCATAATCAAACTGTCAAAAGTCATAGATAATCTTGAAAGCAGCAAGAGAAAAATGATATATAATATACATAGGAATGCCTATTATATTATCAGCAAATATCTCAGCAGGAATTTTGCTGGCTAGTAGATGGTTGGATAACTTATTCAAAGAACTGAAAGGAAAAAAAAACAAACAAACCCTGTCAACTAAGAATATTGTATTTGGCAAAACTAGTCTTCAAAATGAAGAAGAAATTAAGACCTTTCCAAGATAAGCAAAAGCTAAAGAGTTTATTATTCCTAGATTTCTATTAGAAAAAAAATGCTGAAAGGAGTTCTACTTTAAAGAGAAAGGATGATAAACAGCAACACAAAATCATACAAAATATTTGATTCTCTGTTAAAGATAAATATATAGACTAATATAAAATCTTGTAGTATTGTAACGGAAGTAAGTAAATCACTTATAAATGTAGTAGACTTTTTTTTAAAAGATAAAATGTCATTGTCAGTATAAAATAGGTTATTATACCATTAAGATAGTTTATGTAATTGCAATGGTAACCACAAATAAAATGTCAATACAATATATACAAAAAGTAATAAGAATAGAATCAAAACATGTTACTACCAAAAATCAATAAAATCAAATGAAGGCAGCAAGAAAGGAAAGCACACGTTATCTACAAAAAATGTACTTTAAATAAAAAGATACCAATAGAAAAAAGTAAAAGGATGACAAAAATATATGATTTAACTTGTAAGCATTAAAAATAATAAAATCATTGTGTTAATATTAGACAAACTCAACTTCAAGACAGGAAGTATTATAATAGATGAAATGGGATATTTTCTTATAAAAATGTCAGTTTATCAAGATGATGTTATAACTGTAAAAATCTATTAGAGCTTCAAGATATGTGAAGACCGACAGAACTAAAGATACATAGACAAATCCATAATCGTTGTTGGAGATTTCAACTACCCTCTCTCAGCAATTGATGTATAATCTAGATCTCCGCCCTCCCCCCCAAAAATTAGTAAATACATAAAAGTTCTAAACAACACTATCAATCATATTAACCGAATTAACATTTTTGGTACATTTCAACACAAAATTGTAGGATAAACATTATTTTAAAGTGTACATTATACCTTTACCAAGACAGGCCATATGCTAGATCACAAAGCAATCTTCGATATATTATTTAAATATTCAGAATATTTTCTTTGACGATACATATTAGAAGGTATTAAGAAGTTATCTTTGGTTAGATATGGTGGCTCATTCCTGAAATTCCAGCACCTTGGTAGGCTGAGGTGGGAGGAATAAAGAATAAAATCTGTATTTTTTCAATAAGTGAAAAAAAGCATTTGATAATGTTTGATACCCATTCATAATATAAACTCTCAGAAAACTATGAACTGAACATAACTTCATCGTATAGGAGTGTATGTGTGTGTATATATAAATGTGTATGAATATTTGCACACACACTTGTGGTATTCCTAACCTGCCAAATATATTATACTTCTTAGCAAAATATCAAATGACCATCCTATTCTCTCCAAAATTAGAAACAAAGCAACAATGTTCACCTTCACTAATTCTATTCTATTCATCTATTTATCACTAATTCTAATTCTATTCATCAGTGTACTGAAGTTTCTTATTAGTGCAATAAATCAAGAAAAATAAACCAAAGTTAGAAAGACTGAAAGGAAAATTAAAACTGTATTCACATACAACGTTGTTGCTATTAAAAAATGCAGGCCATGGATCTTACAAAGCAGTTACTAAATCTGATAAGTGAGTTTAGCAAGGTTGAAAGATACAAAATCAATTTACTAAAATCTATTATAGTAAATTATACAATTTCTGTATGATAGTCACATACAATTAAAATTGCGATTTTAAATAAAGCCATTCCACTTACAAAAGCACAAAATTAAAAAAAAAAATGATTAGGGAAAAAATTAACAAAAGTATGCAAGACTCAGCAAATTTTAAAAAACCTGAATTTTAATATAAGATATACCAAAATCATGGTTGGGAAAATTATATCTTATTAAAATGTAGTTATCACTAAATTCATTTATATGTTCAACACAATCTCAGTCATCATAAGAACGGGCCTTTAAATTGTCATTGACAAGGCGATTCTAAAATGTATATGAAAATGCAAAACTTAGAGCAGAAAAAATAAATCTGAGAAAGAACAAATTGGAGAACTTACATAATTTAATATCAAGATTCAGTATATATAAAGCTACAGTAGTCAAGACAGTACGGCCTTAGCATAAAGATAAATTGATCAATAGAATAGAACGGTGAGCACAGAAATAGACAGACCCACACTTAACACAGTCAATTGATTTTCAGTTAAAGCACCAAAACAATTCAATGAAGAAACAACAATTTTATAATAAGTGATGTTGAAACTACTAAACAGAAATTGAGAGAAAAACAAGCCTTGGCCTTGCCTTTACACCACACACAAACATTGCTTAAAGATGGACAATAGAACTAAACCTAAAAACAAGATAAAAATAAAAGCTTCTTAAAGAAAATAGATTTTTTCTGACCCCAGCATAGACAAACTTTCTTAGACAAGACCCAGAAGTTGTTAACCATAAAAAAGTTATATATTAGATTTTATTTAAATTCAGCCTCTGTTCATCAAAATATCACAATAAAAAAAGAATAAGCAATCTACATACTAGCAAAAATATTATGACACAAATACTTCAGAGACCTTGCAGGTTCACTTGCAGACCACCACAATACAGAGAATATTGCAATACTGTAAATTGAGTTGTGAATTTGTTGGTTTCCCACATCACATAAAAGTTATGTTTACATGACACTGTAGGTTTTTAAGTATGCAATAACGTGTCTAAAATATCAATACATATTGTAATTAAACTTACTCTATTGCTAAAAACTGCTAATGATCATCTGAGCCTTAAGTGAATCACAGTCTTTTTGCTGGTGGAAGGGGCCTTGCTTTGGTTTCAACAGCCACCAACTCATCAGAGTGGTGGTTGTTGAAAGTTTATGTGGCTGTGGCAATTTTTTTTTAAATAAAACAACAGGGTCCAGGCTCAGTGGCTCATGCCTGTAATCCCAACACTTTGGGAGGCTTAGGCAGGTGGATCACAAGGTCAGGAGTTCGAGACCAGCCTGGCCAACAAGGTGAAACTCTGTCTCTACTAAAAATACAAAAAATTAGCCAGGCATGGTGGTGTGTGCCTGTAGTCACAGCTACTCAGAAAAATGAGGCAGAAGAATTGCTTGAACTTGGGAGGTGGAGGTTGCAGTGAGCCAAGATGGCGCCACTGCACTCCAGCCTGGGCAACAGAGTGAGACTCTGTTTTAAATAAATAAATAAATAAAATTTTCTTCATTGTTTGACTCTTCCTATCATTAAATAGTTCTCTGAAGCATGCAATGCTGTTTGATAGCATTTTACTCATAGTGGAACTGCTTTCAACATTAAATTCAATCTTCTCAAACTCTGGTGTTGCTTTATCAACTAAGTTTATGTAATAGTCCAAATCTCTTGTTAATAGTCCACAACATCGTCACCACAAGTAGATTATCTCTTGAGAAACCACTTTCTTTGCTCACCCATTAAAAGCATCTCCTCGTCTGTTCATGTATTTGTCATGAGATTGCAACAATTCAGTCACGTCTTCAGACTCCACTTCTGATTCTAGTTCTGTTGCTATTTCCATCACATCTGCAGTGACTTCCTCCCCTAAAGTCTGGGACCTCTCTAAGTCATCATAGAGGGTTGGAATCAGCTTCATCCAAACTCCTGTTAATGTTGATATTTGGGCCTCCTCCCATGAGTCATGAGTGTTCTTTATGACATCCAAAATGGTGACTCCATCTAGATCTTGGCTAACTGCTTGGCACAAAAGGCCTAGCTTTTGGCCTCTTTCAGCTTTCACCATGCCTTCCTCATGAAGCTTAATTTTCTAGCTTTTGATTTAAAGTGAAAGATATGCAACTCTTCCTTCCCCTTGAGCACTTATGTGCCATTGTAGGATTATTAAATGAACCATCTTCAATATTGTTGTGTCTCAGGGAATAGTGAGGCCTGAGGTGAGGGAGAGAGATGAGAGGCATGGCTGGTCAGTGGAGTAGTTAGACCATGTACAACAGTTATCAATTAAGTATTCTGTTTTTAAAGGACACATTTGTCACACTCTAAAACAATTATAGAAGCAACATCAATGATCATTGATCACAGAGCACCACAACAAATACAATAATAATGAAAAACCTTAAAATATTGCTAGAATTATCAAAGTGTGACACACTCAAAGTGAGCACACACTCTTAGAAAAACAGCATAAACAATCTTCATGCAGGGTTGCCACAATCTTTTAATTTGTTAAAAATAAATGTGCTATAGGGAGGGGAACATCACACAACGGGACCTGTTCAAGGGGCGGGGGAGCTAGAAGAGGGATAGCAGGGGTGGGGAATTGGGGAGGGATAGCACTAGGAGAAATAACCTAATGTGGATGACGGGGAGATGGATGCAGCAAACCACCATGGCACGTGTATTCCTATGTAACAAATCTGCACGTTCTGCACATGTACCCTGGTATAATAAAAAAATAAATAAACATCATATTTTCAAAGTTCAATAAAGGGAAACTCAAAATGAGATATTCTTGTGTTTGTGTATATATACATATGCACACACATACATATATACATGCACATATATATAATTAAAGACTTGCATCCAGACTATATCAAGAACTGCTGTAACTTAATAATAAAAAAGATTATGAAAATATATTAAAATGAGGAGGGCAAAAGGCTTAAACAAAAATATACAAATGGCCAAAGGCCAATAGCCAATTAGTATATGAAAAAGTCCTCAACATCATTACTCATTAAGGAAACACAAATTAAGTTCATAATGTGATACAAATTTCCATGTATTAAATGGCTAAAATTTAAAAGTCCAACAACACCAAGTATCAGTGAGAATAGGGATAAGAACCCATAGGCAATAAACACTTCACACACTGCTTTTGGAGAGATAAACCACTACTATTAGTTTTGGGGAAGGGTTAGTGGTTTATAAACATGTATCTACCCTGTAATCAAGTAATTACATTCTCAGTAGTTATGAATGCAATAAAAATGAAGGCATAATTTCTCTAAGTGACTTGTACAGAATATTCATATAAGATTTCTTCTTTTTTTTTTTTTTTTTTTTTTTTTTTAGTGGTTCTAAGGCGCAGAGAGTGTAGTAGGCAAGAAGGAAGGGAAAAGACAGAAGGGAGAAGCTCCCCCACACAGAGACGGGGAGTGGGGTGGTTGAAGGCCAAAAGAGGAAGTCCCCAGCCACCACAGACACCAGCTAGGTATACAGAGGCTGGAGGAGATGGTATCTGATTTCCATATGGCTCAGGGGATTGGTTTGAGTAGGCATGTCATTCATGTAGCCCAAGAAAAGGCTGGCCCTCCCACCCTGGCCTTTTAATATGCAAATGCAGGGCACGATGATGTTCTACACACAAGGGGGTGGCCATGATGCAAAGAACATGTGGAGCAAGGGCAAGAAGTGTCACCGGAATTACCATGTTGGGTGGACTCAGTTTCTAAAGGCTGGCGTTTGCATATTAAACATTGCCACCCTGGCTCTAAGAGCCTGGGCTTAGCAAGAAACTTTTCCGGAGATGCTTTAAAAAATGAAAACTTTCCAAGGACTTCTTTTCCTCTCTATGTGCCTAAAATAATTTCTTAATAACTCCTACCACAGTCCCACCCATGGAGATATCACACTAATTGCTGTTAGGGGGGTTTGGGAAATGACTCTTTCTGGCTACTTCCTGCTGAAAAGGGGTGTCAAATGGGGAACAGCAGCTAGGGCTCCTCCTGGGGTCGATCTAAGGGTCCTCAGAAGAACGGCGTGTCCATGTGGGTGGCTTAGTTTGCAGCCCCATTTGGAGTTTGATTGCTTCTAGGTCAGAAGAAACAATTTGAGTTATAGTATTGAATATACAGGCTCCAAATATTAATACAAGACATATCAGCCAGAGAGGGCCTAATCAAGTGGTTAACCAATTCCCATGAAGACTGGAATTCATCAAAGATGGATTTTAGCCACCCAGGGTTGAAGTAGGCATTTTCCCCGAGCCTGTTAATAATTTTGATTTGATTTTAAGTACCTGTAGATTTTCCTTTACTAGAGGTGTTGATCCAAAAGCAGCATGTTTCATTTAAAAGTGCATCACTAAACCCAATAAAAAGTCCTAGCAGACTTAGTGATAGTAAAACTTTTGTGTTTCTTTTTTGTCAGTAACTAGTATCCCGGTTATAAGAATAATCATTATGCATAATACGACAGCAATGGAAACTCTGTGTTCAATATTTTAGCTAGAAGGTGCTACGGTGTATAACCCTATTGCAAATAGCAGAGAGAATTTAGCAATTTTCACAGGTGTGGTGTCATAGATAATTTCCATTTAAAATTTTGCTTGCTAAGATACAGAATTTTCCTTTGGGTGGCGGTGTCTATGAAATTTCTTGGTTTTATTTTCCCAAGCAAAGAAATCTTTGGGTTATGGGTACCTATTCACTTTAATCACCTGGCAGAATTTGCAAGATAATTGTCCAGAACTAGCACTAGTATATTTATTCATTCACATTTTTACGTTACCCATCTCTTTTTCTCTTTTCCAAACTGCAGAATGTTACCACTTGATTCATAGGAATAAACAGGGTTAGTCTAAAATGTAGGCAAAAAGCTTTAATGACAAATGTATGATAAGCTTTGGAGAAAAATTTTTCTCTCCAGTTCTCAATTTTTGGTAAAAACAAATTGTGAATAAACTTTAATCTTATATTTAGCCTGATTATTTGCATAAAGTCAAGTAAGAATGGTTATTTCTACACAGGCCTTTTAGATTGACTTGATGAGACTCTGTTCCACAAGGAATTTCAGATAAAACTTTTAAAACCTAGCCCAGTTAGGGGTTTATTTCCTTAGACACCTATGAGTTGGGTGATCCTCTCCTCTTGAGGTCCCGAGATAAACTCAGAACTTCTAGACCTGTTAGAAAGTGACCTTTTTTTTTTTTTTTGCACACTGGTTAAGTGAAGCCAAAAAGAAAAGAAATTTTTTTAAGTGACATTTTTTACTGACCATAGGTTAGGAACTCTGTGTGGGGACTGTGTAAACTAGGTATGAGGCCAGTTTTCCCCAAGGAGCTTTTATTGGCTCTGCATGTCAAGCTTGATTCTTTAAAGGAAAACACTATTTCAATTATGGTCGATAATTGGTAATACCTCTCTTCCTATTGAGAATGTTGTTTCCCCTATTTCTTTGCCTTGCCTATTTTCTTTTCTTTTCTGGCCTGCTATAGGAGACACATTGCTCATCTCCAAAATTTTCTTCTGCTTGCAGAGCTGCCTGTTTTAGCTGCAGCGAGGGTCTGACTTAGCAGCAATGTAACATCCCTCGGCATGAGGTCAAATGCCTCAGTTAAATTTTAGAAAGTTTCTATGTACCTTTCAGGATCGTTAGAAAATCAGCCTCAGTTTCCCTTTACTTGCCTAAGGTCCCGCAATGAAAAGAGAACTTGAAGAGGCCCCAAATAAGGGGAACCCTCAGCTGACTTCCCTGAAAGCTACTTTTTAAATTTTGGGGAACTATTTTCCCTGGGCCTGCCCGACATGACTGCAAAAGAAAATAAGCTTCATAGTTTCAAGATCGAAGGAGTCCCAGTGCTTCAAAATACACTCCAGGGGAGTGCGTGTTGAAGACGATCTGTTACCATCTAGAAAGAGAAGTGAGAACAAGGGTCCTTTTAGTCACATTCCTTTCCGTATCTGATCCAGGATGGAGATGGAGACAGTAGAGGGCGTCCCCCGGCACCCTTTAAATGTGCGGCCCATGGCTGCAGGCGTGACCCTCCAAGCCATGGCACCAGAGGAACTGACTTTTGGGCCTTAGTCACGCTGTCCTTTTAATTCTCTTTGACCTCCCAGACTTGTGTGGCCTGTGTGCCAACACAAAACTGGTTCCGGTTAACTTCCGGACTCAAAATTCCCTTACTAATTAAATACTGTCTTAATAGAAGACAAAATCGGTGCCTTAAAGGAACCTAGGAACACCAGGGTTCTTGGTCCTCATGCCGGTTTAGGTGAAACAACACGGACACGTGTCCAGTGGTTTTAAGGAGCAGAGAGTTTAATAGGCAAGAAGGAAGGGAGAAGACAGAAGGAAGAAGCTCCCCCATACAGAGAGAGAGGGAAGGGGGGCCCCAAAACCGGAAGAGGACGTCTCCTCCAAGATTTGTTCTTAAAAGCCCCAAACTGAAAATAACCCAAAAGTTCATGAAGAGTACAAGTATTTTTTTTAAATGTGGTTTATTTTATACTAGAATACTATTAACTAATTAAAACAGAACGAACTACTGATACATGCTACAATATGAATGAATCTCACAGATATTATGTTCCATAAAAAACGGACACACACAAAAATATTCTGTTTGATTCTACATGTAATGTTTTAGAGAAGGCGAAACTAGTCTTATAATTTATACATATATGTATATATACACACACAGTTGGCTCAGACACTGGGACATGTATATAATTAAGAAGAGGCTTGAGGGAGCTTTCTGGGAAGACGAAAATATTCCATATCTTGATTAGGTTGCTGGTTAGATGGGTATATGTACATATAATGATAAAGTGTCATTAATATATACACACAGCATGTGTGAATTTTAATTTATGTAAATTTACCAAAATAAATTTATTTTTTAAATGCATCCAAAGAGTAAAAAACATATAGAGGGTACTAGCAGAACAAATGATTGCTGACTTCTGACCAGAAATATTTAAAGTGTTAAAGTTAAACAAAAGAAAGCATAACTGTCAACCTTGAATTCTGTACCCCATAAAATATCACTCAAAATTAAGATAAAATCTTTTCGGAAAAAAAAATTCTGACATAATTGATTTTCAGTTTACCCACACTATAAAAACTTTTCAGATGCTTAAACAAAATTATTTAGACTGAAAAAACATGAAATAAAACCCTGTGTAAGCAGGAAGGACTGAATAACATCAGTATAGATAAATATCCAGGTAATATAAAACAAATTGAATATGTATATATATAAAGTTAAAACTCTTACCCCCTATTCCTATTGGTTCTGATTCTCTGGAGAACATGACTAATACAGTAATCATGTAGTCATTGATGACAAAATTTCAGACAGCAAAGTAAAGAGATTGCAGGATTTTTTCCATCTGCATTCTAGCTTACGCTGTTAAACCATTAGTAATATTTCACTGGGTCCTGTTTTACCTCTAAATTTCTATTTATATGTAAATGAATAAATTATTTTTGTTAAAGTTTATTTTTAGCAAATTCCTAGTATTTGTAGCTAAAGATATTCTATTTGAAACAGTGAAAAATATACAATTCCTAAATTAAGTAAATAAAATAAGCATAGTCTTGTAAATGAACTGAAAAATCAATTCTGAGAAATCTGAGTATCTCTGAATTGTATAGTGAGATAATTCATTCAGCCAAAAGAAGCATTCTGCTTTTTCCAGGACGTTCAGAGTTATATAGATCTATTTGGAAGAATATGATTTTTCTGATAATTAAAAATACCTTTTTCGATTCTTCCTGGATTATTGTTTTAATGGTGACTAAAATAGCCTCAGATGCATCTTGAGTGAAACAGATGGAATTAAATTCCCATTTATTCTTCAAATCACCACTCTGATGTCACTTCCTCTGAGTAAACCTCTCTCATCACATCTAGTCTGGATCTTTTCCATGCACGCTGGCCTCTCTTCATATATTTGTTAGTATGTATTGTAATTCTTTATTTTTCCCCTTTTGTTTCTCCCTCCACCAATGAATAAGCTACTTGAAAGATAGGTTCGTGTTTTATACATCTTTATATTCACTATATCTGGCTTAGTGCCTGATTGAGTAAATGTTTGTTGAATTACATTGAATCAAGTCAAATCAAATGAAATAAAATCAAATAAAGTTTATATATTAGTGCTGATATTGATTTTTTTTCAAATCTACTATTGGAGTTTCTTAGACCTACATGTTTATGTGCATAGTAAATTATTTTTAATGAAAAGCAATAGAGTTTTCTCAAGCTACTTCAAATAAAGTAGTTTATTTTAACAACATACATGTCAGTGGACAATTAACAAGTCTTAGAGGAACCCAGAAATAATTGCTGGAAGCCCTACGTATGGAGTTACCTATTGCCATCTAGCAGGAGCAGGAGTTCACAACCTTTACCTCAGTAATTCACTATTCATATGAGTTTACCACTTTCAATTAAAAATGGAGACATTAAAAAAACAAACAAAACACAGGGCCAGGTGTGGTGTGGCTCACCTTTGTAGTTCCAGCTACTCCAGAGGCTGAGGAGGGAGGATTGCTTGAGCCCAGGAAGTCAAAGTTGCAGTGAGCTTTGATCACACCACTGCACTATAGTTTGGGTGACAGAGTCAGACTCTGTCTAAAAAGAAAGAAGAAATACAGACAGAAAGACAAGAAGGAAGAAGGGAGGAAGGAGGGAAGGAAGGAAGGAGGGAGGGAGGGCCGGAAGGGAAAGAGAGAGAAAGAAAGGAAGGAAGGAAAGAAAAATCAAAGGACAAACATGATGTTTAAAAATACCCATGCACTCACCACCCACGCTGTACAACTGATAATCTTGTCATATTTGCTTCAAGACGTTTTTTTCTTAAAAGAAACAAAACACTGCAGATAAAATTGAAACAGTATACCCAATTCCCAGTTTAATTGTTCTTCCTCCTTTCAAGAAGCAATCACTGGTACAAATTGGGAGTGTTTTGTTTTCTATATATTTTACTTACAAACACACATATACAACATATATCCATAATTCACTTATATGTCCTGTATTTAAAAATTCTTCAGAGGTATTATATTTTATAAATTACTAATACACTTGAACTTATTTTTACAAGTAAAATTTGGGTTTTCTCTTCATTTCATGCATTTTTTCCAGCCTTTCCTACCCTTTCTTGGATTGATAGAATTGTCTTTTTTGTCTGTACTGTCTATATTTTCCCGCTTTATCTATTGCTCTTTAAGTTAAATATGTTATTTTAGTGCTTTCTACTGTATTTTAATACATCTATTTGATTGATATTTGTCTGATAAACTAAATAATGTTTCTATCATTCTACCAAACAACAAAAAAAACCTGAGTCTACTTTAACAACCATCTTAATTTCTCCTCTCTGGTCTTCCGTATTATTATCTAGAATTTTAATTCCACAAATGCTAAATAATTATTTTTTAAAAATTTACATTGAATACTTGTTTTTCAATACTTTTTATTTCTTTACTCATGTTTTCTTCTTACATACTATTCCTTCCTTCTGGCCTTTGTTTCTTGCTTAAGTATATTTCCTTTTTGTAAATTTCATGGATCGTGCTTTCACTCAGCGTTTGCTTTTTTAGAAATTTACTTTATCCACTGATGAGAATTATGGTTTAGCTGGGTATATAATTTGGGGACAGGTTTTTTTTTTTTTTTTCCTCAACACTTTAATAATATCATTTCAGAAGCAGGTTTGCTTTAGTTTTTGCTGGTAAGAAGTTCACCAATGCTTAATACTACTTAACTTTTTATTATAATCCATTCTTTTTCTTTTTTTATAGGTTTGTTTTTTCTTTTGATTACTTTGAGCATTAGAAACACATAAAAATACGTATCTCTCTCTTTCCTGTGGTTCTGTGCATATGAATTTTACCATTTGGTAAATCTGCTGTTTGTCTACTTTTGATATTTGTAAGAACATCTTCAGTGGTCAGTTTCCTAGGGAGTCTTATGCAAATACTGAATATCGTTAAGTTTCTCCAAAGGAGCAGTTTCATAGTTGCCTCTGCCTATGTTCCATGGTGTTTGCTAGTTCTAATTTTTATATTAGTTTTTTTCTTAGGGTTTTTCCAAATATTCCAGATAGTGTAAATTTGAGCTCCACATAGCCAAAGAATTAGTATTTCAACACTCTCTTTTTTTGTAATTTTTAATTTTATTTATTTTAACTTTTATTTTAACTTCAGTGTTACATGTACAGGTTTGTTATATAGGTAACTCATGTTATATAGGTAACTCACGTACGTATTATCTCATCACTCAGGTATTAAGCCTGCTATTCATTAGTTATTTTTCCTGTAAGATCTCAGTCTCTGGTGACTTTGTTCATGCCTATGACCTCAGGTGTTGTTGGTAAGTGGGCGGGGATTTCAGAGATTTTAGGACCCTGTGTATGTACAAAGCAGCACTTATTTTGGCTTCTCATTTGTATTTCTAGCCCAGCTACAGTCCTCTTATATGTGGGAACTGAAGTCTTGGCCAGTTTTTGCATGCAGCATTAAATGTTCAAGCTGCTAATGCCTATATCCCTACTCTCCCAGAGGCAGTGTGGCTTCTTGCTCATTGCTGTTGCTCTGGGCTTATTTTTCATGTCTGGCATCTGAATATTTCTCTTTCTTGCTTTTATTTAATAGTTTTAATTTATGTTAAATAGGTTAGCCAGCAATGCTGTGTGTCTAGCATAAGAACAAGGACTTCTGCTCTATTAAGTCTGGCATTTAACTCAGAAGTCTGGCATTCCTATTTGCTCAGTTTCTGACTCTTTTTAAGTGTCTTCTTATTTATGCTTCTCTCGCCGAAAGCTATTTTTTGGTCTATATTTTCCTATTCCAATTCCAAAGAAAGATGATCTAATTGGCCTTTTCAACAGCCATTGCCCCCGTGAGCAGATATTTCATGTGGGACTACTTTGTATGTTAGCAGCCAGTTAATGAATTTGCTGCACTTGGACCAGCCCGAATTAGTGAACTCATTCAAAGAATAAATTTAGTCAGCTTTTCTTAGTAGAGGTGGTAGGTTGAGATTTGAAAAGATGTTAGGGGTGGTAGGCATTGTCATTAACATATCTACTATATCTTGTAATATAAGGTTTGAACTAATGAAATGAGCAGTAGTTTAGATATCACTTAAGAAATAAGAGTGTGTGTCACATAATATATGTGTAAAATTGCTAAAAGAGTGCATACAACAATGAATGAATTACCTGTGTTTTCATATGAGTTTTTCATTAATTTGATTTGAGCAAAATTCTCTGTCTCTCAATTTCTCAAATATAAAATAGTGAGAATAGTATTGGCTCTGCCTGCTTCACAAATTATTATGAGAACAGAATCACAAGGAGGTAGACTATGTGGAAATATTTTGAAACTGTAAAGTATTACATAAATGTAATTTATTGCTATTGCTATTGCTATAACATAACATTTTAACTCGGGCTGGGCGCGGTGGCTCAAGCCTGTAATCCCAGCACTTTGGGAGGCCGAGGCGGGTGGATCACGAGGTCAAGAGATCGAGACCATCCTGGTCAACACGGTGAAACCCCGTCTCTACTAAAAATACAAAAAATTAGCTGGGCATGGTGGCGCGTGCTTGTAATCCCAGCTACTCAGGAGGCTGAGGCAGGAGAATTGCCTGAACCCAGGAGGCGGAGGCTGCGGTGAGCCGAGATCGCGCCATTGCACTCCAGCCTGGGTAACAAGAGCGAAACTCCGTCCCATAAAAAACAAAAACAAAAAACAAAAAACATTTTAACTCATAAGAGTTAAACACATATTTTAACTCATAAGATTATTTTGATAGTCTTATAATCTGTAATGACAAAATAATGAAGCTTATTAATCATCAAACCATTCTTGATCACGTTTCATTACCATAGTACATCAATGATATAAAAAATGTAAATGACCACTTAAGAATCGTGTTTATTTGAAATGTTATAAGGCAGCCTCATTTGTGCAGAAAATTTATTATTTTATTTTATTTTATTTTTTGGGACGGAGTTTCCCTCTGTCGCCCAGACTGGAGTGAAGTGGTGGGATCTGGGCTCACTGCAATCTTCGCCCTCCAGGTTCAAGAGATTCTCCTGCCTCAGCTTCCCAAGTACCTGTGATTATATGCACCACCATGATGGCCAATTTTTGTATTTTAAGTAGGGATGAGTTTTTGCCATGTTGGTCAAGCTAATCTTGAACTCCTGACCTCAGGTGATCCACCTGCCTTGGGCTCCCAAAGTGCTAAGATTATAAGGCGTGAGCCACTGCCTCCAGCCTGTGCGGAAAAGTTAGATGTTGAAGCCGGATTCTGGTTTACAAATCCTGATTCTACCACTTGTTATCTGTTTTATCTTGAACAATTTAGTTTTTCTGAATTTTGGTTTTCTCATCTATGAAATGGGGATAATTATCCTGCCTCTTGTTGTCCCCAGAATGATTAAATGGTATGATATATATGAGTGAGAGCAGGTAGATCCTACTATTTTTCATTACCCTTCCTTTCTCTAGCCAGCCCCCTGCAGCCTCCCACACACAATACTTTATAGCAATTTCAAGGTCAAATAGATTGAAAAGGACTACGTTGTAGGAAGAAATATTTATTTTTAAAGGAAATCAATGTCCATAAACACAACTGTTTATTTATAAAGTACATAGCTGTGGCTTTTTTCATAGTTTTTATCAATTAAGCCATGCAAAATGTGCTCCAAGAGATGGGTCACTGCAGTTATTTAAACTTGATGGCCAATCACTACAGTCTTCTCTCATGCAATTAATGTAATTCACTGAAAAGATGAATGTAATTTTTTGAATCAAATATCTAACCTAGATTTTTCCAGATTAAGGTGGGCATAATAAAACAATATAGTTTGTTATGGACATGCTGCTGAGTATGATTTTGTTATAACTCCAGAGGAAAAGGTTGTGTTATCTTCATTACTTCTTTAATTCTTGAAAAGACGGTGTGTTTTACTGCCATAGCTAGTAGGACATGTTTTCAAAATTTAAAAATAATTCAGGAGCGGTGGTTCACACCTGAAATCTTAGCACTTTGAGAGGCTGAGGTGGGTGGATTACTTGAGGTCAAGAATTTGAGACCAGCATGACCAATATGGCGAAACCCTGCCTCTACTAAAAATACAAAAATTAGCTGGGCATGGTGTCATATGCCTGTAATTCCAGGTACCAGGGAGGCTGAGACAGAAGAATCGCTTGGACCCAGGAGGTGGAGGTTTCAGTGAGCCCAGATCATGCAGCTGCAGTCCAGCCTGGACAACAGAGCAAGCCTGTCTCTCAAAGAAAAAGAAAAAAAAAAAGGAAGTAATTATGCACCGTACTTGGAAAAGTTTTCTCTGTGCCTTTTGTGTGCAACCTGTCATGATTCTGTTCTGGGTTGTTGCTGAATTAATGGTAATTGATCAATTAATTGATTTACAGCTCTGAATAAAAAATTGAAATTCCTGAATAAAATATATTGAAAGCTCTTCCTAAAGGTAATTGGTTTGATAAAATGTAATAGGAATCAGACTTCCTTTGAAATATTTTGACTTTAAACTTTTCTTTGTTTCTCTCAAGGACAGGTTTTGTCTTCAGACTGTGTGACTTGTGTTGAATATGGGCACTGTCATAATTGAATAAACCTTTAATTGTAGAGTTTGGGTGGCCTTCAAAAGGAAGAAGAATTTCTCCCTAATTATCTTGGACTAATTATCTCTGCGTTAATGGTTTGATGGCTGTTATTCATCATATGGGAAGCATAAATAGAGGGTTAGAGCTAAGGAGAACAGTTGTAGGCGAGGTCTTTTCTCCTTACTATTTGAGACTTACTTTTTTCTGTAATGGATCTAAGAGGAGCTTGGTTTTGATTATTGGACACTGTACTTCTGACTCCCAGTCATATAAAGTGATTTTATTAGTTGTTACGTATTTATATGATTCTGTACTTTTCCTTTTTGACCTTGCTTTCTCTTCTCCCTAAGCACAACACTTTGACCCAGCCCTCTAGGACTTAATGATCTGTCAAATAAAACTTTTGATATCCTCCATCTCTTCTCTGTAACTTCCCTTCTTTTCTTTTTCTAATGTAAACTGGTTGGCCCTTGAAGATACTGTTTCTCCTCTAGCCCTCTCAGGTGGTGACTATTTTCTTCCCACACTCCTTGCACAATTAATGTGGCAGTAAAATAAATATCTTGCTTTCTCCTTCTTGCTTTTCTAGACCATTGTCATTCTCTCCTTGACAATTTTTCCAGCTTTAAATTGGATTTATATTATCCATATTGCCACCTGAGTGCCATCAGGGATTGCATCGCTGAGTGCAAGGAATCAGTCATCTGCTGTCTCTGATCCCTTCTCCTCATTTCATGATTTGAAAACCTTGTTTACTGACATTATCTCATTAATGTTGCCTTAATCGTTGGTGATTGAAATATTCACATAGGTTACATTTCTAATACTTTGACATCTCAATTTCTTGATCTCCTCTCCTATTAAGGTCCTGTTTTCAGTCTACCTCACTCCCTCACTGCCATTATCTTACACTTAATAATATGATGCTAAAGAATTTCAGCTCTTCATGATCTCAGTTGCCAGCATCCCATTCACTCCATCACCTCACTTTCCCAGGGCGCTTGACCTAGTACTGTAATTCCAATAATCCTTTGACATGACTAAGACCTCCAATCTAGTGTTCTTACCATGTTTCACAACTTCTAAACTCTCTTATGTCCTCACTTTACTTTTATATAGATTAAATTTCACAGCCAATCAGCATAATCATGCCTTCGCATGCATTTCAATTCCCATCCTAGTTAAACCCATCTCTCCTATCCACCACCTGCGTATGTGCAGACAAATGTGATGGAGGAAAACACACAACCATTCAGACTGGTCTCATATCAATTATACGGCCACTGTTCTCATTTAGGCCCTCACTGTTCTCCAGAAATCATAACACATTGCTCCAGACTACTCACTCTCTGACTTTTCCAGATGACTTTTTTCATACCTGTCTCATATCCAATAACCACCACATCATCTCCCATACTCACTCTAGTTTTTTCATCTCGATGATTTTTTAAAATTTGGAAATCAGCAGAAGACATTGCACTCTATCATCTCTCCGTTCACTTCAGTAGCTTCTCTTTGTTTTGGTTTTTCTATACTTATTCTTTACAAAACATGCAGAATTATCTTGCTAAAACATAAGGCAGGCCATGTTATTCCTCTTGCTCAGATCCTTCCAAGTGATTCCAAAGCTGGGTATCTTCTGTGTCCCCTAGATACTTTTCGCTCTTCTCTACCCTGTTTTATGTCATAGGACACTGCACTTTTTAGGTGGCCTTTGTCAGAGTTTTTGATCTCTGGATTATGGTTAGATTCAACAGTGAGGACACTAGCCAGAGACTGGTGGGCGCAAGAGTAAGATCTAGATATTCCCCCTGTTTCTATCTGGCCAAGTGTTGGCTGTGTCCATCTGTAGAAGACGCACAGTTGCTGTCCATTGCCCACTCCATGAAGATATCCCTGTTTTCTTATAACTACTTCATATTCTTGCCAGTTTAGGCCTAGGGAGATTATGTTTCCAATTATACTATTACTGGGTACTATACTGTCTCATATTGTGTTTTCTAAACTTTGTTCACACATCTGAAAATTAAAAATATATATATTATTCTTACATACATGGTATATTATGCCATATGTTTTCTGCTGGGGCTACAGAGATACATTTCCCATTTCATGTGGAGCGAAATGAAAGGTCCTTCAGTGGCCTGCAAGGGCATACATGAGTGTCACCTCACTCTAATACCTCTGACTTCATTGCCTCCTTTCCCACATACTCCATGTACACTAATCACAGGATTCCTTGCATTTGATTTTTGACATCTTAGGGCTTTTACACTTGCTGTTAAGTCTGTTTCTTCTCCCACCCCTTAAGATCTTCATTGAAAAGCCACCTTTGGAGTGGGGCCTCTTTCGAATGCCATTTAAAATTGAAAGCCCTTTCCCAGCACTCCTCACTCCATGTGTCTTCTTTATCTATCATATAGCAACCTCCATATTTTACTTATTTGGTTTGTTTATTATGCATCTCTTGCCATTAAAATGCAAGCTTGAATAGAGCAAGGAATTTGTTTTATTCACTCATGTGTTCCTGGTTTTTATAATAATTCTTGGCACAGAGTAGGTACTCAATATTGTTGAATGAATGAATGAATAAAAACACAGGGAAAATGCTATAGGGGATTTGACAGGAAAGACAATGTTTTCTCTGGGAAGTATCAGAAAACTTGTGTTTGAACTGTATCTTAGGAGTGAACATGTGAGATGAGGAGGAGGGTTTTCCCGACAGTAACAGCTTGAACACAATCACAAGTACTCAAGAAATGACAAGTCACTTACTTGAAATGGAATGTTGAGTCCATATATGGAAGTGAGAAGGACTAAGTTTTTGAAAATCAGCTAAGGCTAGAGAATGGAGTGCCCTAAATTTGGACTAAAACAAACCAAAACAAATGTGTCTTTTAGGAAGTAGGGTGACACAGTCTTCGAGAGTTGGCGTCATGGTCAGAGTTGTATGCAAGAAAGATTGATTTGGTGATGGCTACACAGAGTTTGAAGAGGAAAGAATGGAGTGAGAGAAACTGAGAGCTGTTTTGAAAGATGATGAGTCCTGAACTGCAGCGTTGGTGATGAGCCTGGGAAGAAGGGCTGCAGGATATGTCGTCATTATCTAGGAGTTTACTGACCCATAGAGGACAATATCTATTATTCAAGGCATCTGGAAGAGCTGATCTCTTAATTACCACCTGTACCTAAATCAACACAGTAAATTATTTTATTTTTACAATATCATTTGTATTTTAAATCAATAAACAGATTATTTTTTTCTCTTGGAATTCATTAGCCAGATTATTTTTTTCTCTTGGAATTCATTAACTCTATGGCACACTGTTGGTAGA
This sequence comes from Cebus imitator, assembly GCF_001604975.1. NCBI lineage: Eukaryota > Metazoa > Chordata > Mammalia > Primates > Cebidae > Cebus > Cebus imitator. The sequence goes on along the minus strand of NW_016107358.1, from coordinate 71,467 downwards.
GAGTATTTATCACAGCTTAGTGTCCTGTCCATTTGGGCCTATTTAATAGCAAGATGACAAACAGAACATCTGCCAATGAGCTTGATGCTGATTCTAGCATCAGCTGTTATGCAGATAGAGAGGAGCAGGGATGGGAGTCCTTAACGTGAGGGTCGCGGCCAGGCCAGGCACGGCACAGCTGGGGCTCTTTTCGCCCCTACTTCGTCACAGACCATCTGTCCTGAAGTAATGCCAAGGGCCAAATTTAGTGGTGCTGGATGTGGTGTTGGAAGTCTCTGGATTCCAGTATTGAAATTTCATTTCATACAGTAATGAGCAAAAGAGTAAAATGGTGTCTTTAATAAAACATCACATCTGTGATAGAGGGGAGATGAAACAAAGAAGATGCGAGATTTTATTACTTAGTTCCTATTGAGAGTGGTCATGATTATTTATTTACTTAAGAAAATGTTAATAGAAAAATTGCCACGTACTAATCACTATGCTAAGTGCTCGGATTAGAGATTCAATAAATAATGTTTCTTCATGGATGCTTACAGAACAGCAGGTAAAACAGATATGTAGAAATTTAGAATTTAACATCAGAAGTATTAGGAATGATACAAGGATAAGAAACATGTAATTCTGCCTGGCAAACATCTGGAGGGTTTAAAAACATTTGGGCTGGACTTGAAGCACTGTAAAAGTTTTGATGTGGAGGGGAAAAGGAGTGGGCATTCCAGGCAGAAGAACTTTGGCAAAGCATGTAGGCCATAAAAATATTTGGCATTTTCTACAAACAGAGCAATAGTGGACATGTAGCTTATATTCTTGGGAATCTTGGGGAGAAGTAAGTGGAAAAAGCTGTGACTTTTTGAAGAAGCAATTGACTAAGGAAGAATGGAAGAGAGAGGGCGTCTCTGAGATTTGGTTTGATTTTGTGCAACTCAATTAGCATTTTATGAACTTATAGGGAACGCCAGACTCTAGATATCTGATTTTACACTACCTGAAAGGGATCACGGATTGCGCCTTGACACACATGAAAACCTCACTATTTTTACACAGACTCCTAGAATACCAGGGTTGGAAAGTCACATAGTGATCCTTGAATTGTACTGATGGGTAACCATGCCATATGCTTTGCTTGAGGTCCCACAAGAAAGGAATTACAATTTGGAAGCCTCTCACCTTTTAAATATTATTCCCAATATTACTAGACCCTGGTGCTGGAATGTATGTGTATATGGAGAGGGAAGGAGGCTATTTAAGCATTACTCAGTGAATAAAAAATAAATAGAATTCTAACATTCTACAGAATTCCTAGTGCAATCCTATCCATTTGGAGCACTCAAAAAGCCTGATGTACAGAGAGGATAAATGACTTGATTGTTAATATATAACTATTTCAGTTCAGAGCTGTTTTTTTTTTTTTTTTTCAAAGAAAGCAATTACCTTTCTTTGAAAGTTCATCTTTACTTTTACAGTGGCTGCTTTGTAGAGTAAACCCATTTTCAATCTCTCCAGAGATGAGCCCAGGTTACAAGTTATATTTTGGTACCCAGACCCCAAACCAAGAACATGGCTAACAAGCCCCATTGACCCTATCCTTCTTTAGCTTCCAGAGACTGCCTTTTATCTAGAGCAGAGCAAAAGAGAGAGAAATTGAGAGAAAGAAGAATGCCAACGCTTTACAGTATATAACTTTCCCCCATTCTGTAGTCTTTTAACAGGCAAAAGAAAAGACCTAACCAGAACCAGAATGAGACAGCTCTCATTTGAGTTGTGGCACCACTGCAGTCAGTTGATTACCATGTTAAGAATAAAGTAAGGAAGGCTAAGGGCCAGTCACTTGCCTTTCCTGGAACCTCAATTTATTCAACTGGAAAGTAAATGTTTGTGTATGTTACTGCAGTGACTTTAAAATACGCTAACAAATTCTTTGTTACTCCTCCATCCAAGAGGTGGAGATGAATTCCCCAACTCTTGAGAATGGGTTGGACTTAAGAGAATCATTTCTAACCAATAGAATACTGCAGAAGTAATAATATATCACTTCTGAGGCTAGGTCATAAAGGGCATTTTGACCTTGCCCTCTTGGATCACTTGCCCTGGGGTAAGCCAGCTGATGTGTCATGTGGACACTAAAGCATCCCTATAGGGAGGTTCATATTGCAAGAAACTGAGACTTCCTACCAGCTTCCATATACCTGCCCTTGGCATAGAGCTGTCAGATGACCACAGCTCTGGCCAACAATTTTACAGTCTCTTCAATTAGCAGCTGAGCAAGAACCATCCAGCTAAGCCTCTCCCAAATTTCTGACCCACATATACTGTGAGGTAATAAATATTTGATGTTTTAAGCTTCTATAGCGCAATTTATTAATAGCAGTAAAATAAATATAGCTTTTTTTCCTACTTCTTACTTTTTCAGAAACTATGACATTTTTTGTAGTCTCCAACCCTTAGATTAATATGAAACTCTACTAAATCTTTCATACCTAAAGTTTTCAGGTATGAAAGATTGGACCATGTGCTCTGAAAAGTACTCCAGCATTTAGTGGGTTAAGGAATTTCTCACAGACCTCTTCATTTCCTCCACATTTCTCTTATAATAAACAACTAACAACAATAATAATACCACTACCAAGCATGTGCTTTACACATTTTTGAGATGAACATTTATTATATAATTTTACTTTTACAACAATCCAATGAGGTAGTTATTATATTATTCCCATTTTGTATATGAGGAAACTGAGAACCTGATAGCAAAAGTATGCTATTGAAAGTCACAAAGTCAGTACAACTATCATTCCAATTTATGTCTTCTGACTCCAGTTTAACATATGAAGAGCATAATAGAAATGATCAACCATTCCTGACACTCACTGCACATTATAGCTGTAATGGTCTGATATTGGGAGAGTTTTTATACTTTTCACTTCTTTTTTACATTATTGATATTTGGAAACCAGTGAAGAATAATTTTCTCTTTTCTCTTTTGGTTCTACTTAGAAGTCATTTGTCATTTCCCAAAACAAAACCATCCTATCATGAACACTTTGTCCTGTTTAAGATGGCTGATCATATGGATGTAATAAATACTAGAGTTATGGATTCTTTTGACTACCCAGTTCAGTCACTACACTGATTCTTTCTCTCATTTTATTATCTTTATTTTGTCATATTTTATGTAATTTAATAAGATAGGAAAATAAATGATTCAATTCCAGTATTTTGCAATGAGTTTTAAGTTTTGTACATTAAGAAAAGGATTATTTACAATATTAGGAGTTCTTTTACCTTTTAAATATATATTTATAGTATAACACCATGTAATTCTCATTGAAACATATGCAAACTTAAGACAGTTATCCTATATAAAAGCACATATCTAAATCAATATGGGAGATTCAGTAGACTGAGATGGACCCTGGGTATGTGTAATTTTTTAAAAGATAATATTCAATTCTAGTTAAGAACCACTTGCTCAAGGTATTTCAAAACACAATGCTAAATGATAAGTTCATTGCAAACATGTGTCAGAGTTTTTGACAATAGAAAATTAATAAGTTATATATGTCTCTGAGTCTTAAATAAATATATATTAGATTTTTTTTTAAATAAAGCAATGAAGTATTAAAATTCCCATTACCTGGGTGACAGAAGTTAAAAACAGCTCATGATCTGATTTCAAAGTTTATTTTGAATTTTTCTTCTTTCTTCCCATGAGCTCATTTCAAAGAGTCATTTTTTTCATTTAAATATTTTGAAATCATTAAACTCTTCAAGAGAAAAACTTTGTGAAATATTTTCTAAGCAATTTTGAGTGCATCAGCAATCTCCTTGCTATACTAAGAAATGATAAAGTTTTTTTTGTTCAACATTACAAACTTAATAACATAGATCAAGACTCATTAACTATTAATATTTGCCAACTCAAAGAGAGCTTTTTCCATGATCTAATAATATTCCATATACATTAGAGAAGTCATATAAAAATTCAAATGTTTAATACAAACAGAGAATCCAAATGTATAGAGAGCAGATGCACAGATATCACAGGCTTCATCATATTCACACTAGTTCTTGTCTCTTCCTTCATTTGAACTTTAGCATGTTCATTTTGAATACCCTATTTAGCTCTTCAGATAAATGGATCAGGGGATGCTTTCTAATGACTGTGTTACATGCTCTGCTGTGTTCTAAATGTCTTCCATTCTTCTGAGGCTCCTTGGATATTCAAAATGGAATGGCTCATTTGCAGATAGTTTGACCATCACATTCTTAGGGAACTAACAAAAGCTCCTGAATGGAAAGTAACCAAATACAGTCACTTTCAAATTTTTAAGCATGCTTTTTCTTAACCAGAAGCTGTGATTATGATTATTATGCATTCCTTCAACAATTTTTCTTTGGGGAACACTTACAAACAAGGTCTACTCTTCTGCATGCTGTTTTATCTTGATACCTTGGCAAACTGAGGTGGAGAGCTGGTAGCAAGTCTTTTTTTTTTTTTCCATTATCAAAGTATGTGACATATCTCTTACCTCTTCTGGCTTCCTCCATATGTTATTCTCATCACAGTTGTAGACAAAGACGATGCTATGTTTTCACCAAGTTCATTTCTTCTCTTTCGAGAAATAGGAAGACTACATTTTCTAGTCTTTTTAATAATTATATCAGGACCTCAGTCTGGCTAATGAATTGTAAGTGAAAGTAATGAGTGTCATATTTCAGCTGAAGCATAGAACAACAGGAAGCCACACATTTCAGATGGCAAAACATAAAAAAGTAAGCTCCTACGCTGGACATATAGCATAAACAAGAAATAAATCTTGTTAGATGAAACTACTGAAATATTGGGGCTCTTTGTTAGCACGCATAGCATATCTTATTCTGATTAAGATACATGATGACTACAGCAATCTCACCAGGTTCCAAATATCACTATTGATACTTCATATATTATAAATACATTCCACTAATTATTATTAAAGTATTTCCTTGAGCTGAGGCAACTTCAAGGGCTAAACATGCCCTACGTTTTCATCTATTGCCTGCAAACACCTTGTTAAAAGGAGGATTTGTAGTCCTTGGCTGGAGAAAATCAGAGCCTACAAGGGTAAAAGAGGAGTTAAAGAGAGGTAAAAATTAATGGTTCTTGCTTTTTGTGCATTAGAATCACCTGGGAAAGTTATTCCACGTGCAGATCCACCCTACATCAGAGATCCTCATTTAGTTAATCTTGGATGGAGTCAAGAAATAGCATTTTAATATGAGCCCCAAATGGTTCCAATGTGGATACATTGGGGAATACACTTCAGGAAGGCTTGGGCAAGCACCTAATTGAGGCTCTAGTTCCCTTGCAACCTGCACAATAATACAGAAAATATGGGAAGGGTTTGAAAGAGTTCTTTCATAGGTAATAGTTTTCCAAGCTTGACCCATGAAATGCCTTATTTAATTATCAAGGGCATGATATGAAAATACAGATTTCTAGACAATGCCCAGCACCTAATGAATTGGTCTCTCTGGGGACGGGCCCACCCTAGGACTTTCATTGTAGGGTGTCCCTCAAGTTACTCCTAGATGCATAAAAGTTTTAAACCAATGGCATATAAATTTCTTATCCTTCTGTGCATATCATTATGATTAGTTCAATTTATTATTCATGACTTTTTCTGAACCAAAACATTAGCTTTCCCAACCACTTCAAATCTTCAATCTGGGAGTGCTTATATTGTTGCTAGACTTCTTAATAGTTATAGGAGAAGGTAACTCTGAAATTCAGTTTTCATCGTAGATGCTGAAAGATAAAATTTGTTTTTCAAGGTAAATGGTGAATATATTTTTATTTTCCACCAGGAAAAACACAAATAATTTATTTTAAAGGAAAAAATATAGCATTATCATAGAATCTAGAAGACACCAAAAATTCTACCTTTTAAATGTCTTAAGAAAGTTTATAACATTTAAAAATGAAGCTATAAAAATTATAATATGACAAGGCAAGATGATATATCAGACCCTTAACATAAAATCTAATTAGCTGTGTGTGGGTTTATATTAACTGCTTTTTTTATTTGAGTGTTTTTATGGCCCAGATTAAATAGTTCCATCAAGGTAGCTTTGTAATAGAATTATTTCCCCTTCAATCTTACATGGATGGTTCTAGAATTGGTACTGGATCAAGTGTCAGAATCTGGGTTACAGACTCAACTCTATTGCTAATTGACTGTCACTAGGAAAGTCACTTAACCTGGGTAATATGTTCCTGTTCTATACTGCTTTTGGACATTTTATGAAACTTTAAAAAAGGTGAGGCATAAGAAATAAATGTACAATATATAATTTAATGCCCACAACACCCAACAAGGTTAATAATAGTATCTTTATTGTAGCTAGCAGGAGATTGGGGCTCAGGATCATGTTCAAACAGACAGGGGAGAAGTAAGACTCACATCCATCTCTACTTGACTTAAAACTCACGCAACCAAGTAGACAATATTTCTTAGTCAATGATATATCCATTTACCCTACAATCTTGTAATTTCTCTTATGGATAAGCATGGCCCATGAAAAAATTTTCTTTCTTGTTATAATTTGCCTCATTGAAATGTATGGTACTGAATATCACATTTAACTGTGGCATGTCAGGTCAAGAAGTAATAACATAACCTCTGAGTTTTTCTCCATACAGTAGAAGTATAGTCCATTATTTTTTTGACCCCTATATAGCTAATTCTGAACTAAGACTTTTCACTGCTTCCACTACATTTGTATTGTCAAAGGCAATTGATACTTACCAAAATGTAGTTCTGAAAGCACCAAAATTATCTAGCTACTCACATAATATGAGCTTGTGTTTAATTTTCCATGCCTCTGCCATTAGTTATTTTTCTTCACTAATAATTTATAAGTGAAAAATGTAATTTCTATATTTTTTCCAAAGATATTTTACATTTGAGATGCTGTGTTCATACTGATAGTCGGTAGGGGAATCTTCTCCCTCCTTGAGCTTTGGAGCCACTTACATTACCCATTATTAACAGATTTGGAGAGAAACTGATATCTCCCAAGTTAAGTTCCCTGAATATACATCAAGGATGGACTACTCTTCACAAGAAGGGATATAATCAAGGACAAGGCCTTTGGGTTATGCTAAGTTATTTTCTGCTGGATATTTAGTTAGGGTGGCCAGTCATTTCCGAATTACAAGTTTCATTGTGAGCCACATTTTCTCTAGAGGAGCCTTGTTCCCCAATGTTTGGAGTAGGAATCTTCTAGTTTTTTGTTTCAACAGAGAAAGGATCTTCTGAGTACCTTTTCAAGAGGGTTAGTGGGATTAAACTGCTTTCTTTCTTTCTCCACTGCCCACTCACTGTTACTGACTGGGAGTCCCTGATACTCATTGGGCCACAACTCACCAACAGCCACAGCTAATGTATTAAAGGTGACTTCTCATGTAAGGTGTGGTCTCTCCCTCTTTTGGTTCTGCGTCTGTTCAGGAGTAGCAGACTTCATGGTTCTTATTTTCTGATAGCAAACTTAACAGGGAAGAAACCTTTAAAGAGTAGATGGAAGGCACCCTATTTTCCAGATTTCTGTTTTCTAATGGAGGATTAGGTCAAATCAGCTCAACTGTACAGCACAGATGTCTTCAATTTGAGGAGAGAATAAACATTATTCTCTATGCCCTTAGAGCCAATCTGTGTCTTCCAGTTCCAGTATTTCCAGGGACACTTAAATCCCATTTGGATATATGTTCTTTGCTTATATACTTGAGTTATGAAATTACAAAACTAGTTGCCCTCTGGCTGACTATGAGCCACATATGTATTTTGTTTGGCTCTTTGTTTCTTCCTTCTTAAGTTTATACCATCCCATACTTGACATTATACATAAAAATCTGGATTTTTTAGATTCTCTATAAAAGAAATGGGCAATATGGCAATATTGGGGCTCAATTAGTGGCAACAATCAAATGGAACTGAGTAGAAGCTGCATTTTTTTTTATGGAGTCTTGCTCTTATGCCCAGGCTGGAGTGCACTGGCATGATCTTGGCTCACTGCAACCTCCACCTCCCAGGTTCAAGGGGTTCTCATGCCTCATCCTCCTGAGTAGCTGGGTTACTGGAACCTGCCGTGATGCCTGGCTAATTTTTATATTTTTGAAGACACAGGGTTTTGTCATGTTGGCCAGGCTGCTCTTGAATTCCTGACCTCAGGTTATCTGCCCACCTTGACTTCCCAAAGTGCTGGAATTACAGGCGTGAGCCACCATGTCCGGCCTGAAGCTGCCCCTTTTTAAGAAGTATGTGTTCTTCAGTTACTTAGAGGCCCAATGATCTACCTGACTTGAAAATCAAATGCCAGGTGCCTTTTATGAGTTGGTGAAAATGTTTACAGAGAAGAAATAACTATCTGTGTCTATGTCCCTATTCACATCAGTTCTAGATGGAGAGCTTGTATAATATGCTGATATCTGGCTACATTTTCTTTTTTGTTACCTGCTGATCCTTGTAGGCACTTGAATTTACTATCCCTTCTCAGATGCCTGAATGTGAAGAAGGCACCGATCTCCACCCCACATGCCTTACAATAGTGAATTTTTCATCTGTCAGTTCTAAAAATATGAGATTCTTATAAACTTCTATTTTATTTAAATCACGTTCTCTCTCTCTTTGGGTTATTTTCCACATCTCTCCCATTACATGTTGTAAAGAAACAACAAAGTCACCTTAGTCTTTCTGGTACCTAAACCAAATCTCAATTTCCTGAAATGCAATACTCTCCAGATAAGAATACAACAAGCATAGAAAGTAGAAAGGTGAGAGAGATGTAAAAATTTGTTAGTACAAATAAAATGACGTAAAAATATAATTTTATTGATGCCAACAATGTTAGGCAGTTTAGAGAACACTAGTTTACAGTGAGACAGAGAACACCATGGATCCCTGGGTGGGTATGTTTGGTTCCTTGAGAAAAAAATGTGCTGTAGGTTTTCTGTTGATCTCAGTCCTACAGCTTCCACCAGAACCAGCTCCTGTCCATTCTGCTTCCTGGGAACGCATACACCCTGTATGTATCATAACCCAAGTACACCTTACTGACTTATAACATGAGGTTGATCCACACACTGAAAAGAAACACATTTAAATTCTTAGCTCAGTTTTAAAACATTGAAACAAGAGAGAGGTTCAGACTTTAGGCAACTTTCACATACTGACCTTCTAGGGCCCAAGAAGAGTGTGCTCTTCTGAGGCCATTAGAGGCAATAATTCTGGATTCAGGTCCTTCAGGTCTTTTGTGTCCTAGAAATAAACGGTTTTTAAAAATCAATAAAGGGGACAGAAATCTGACAGTCCATTAGATGATAAAAATGTCAGGTTTTCCCACAGGTTCATGACATACAGAGGGTTGGTAGAGAGAGTAGCCACCACCCACCACACACAGTAATTACAGGACGTAAAAGTCATTGTTATTGGATAAGTCCGTGAAATGGTGAAGAGCAAGGGCTGAGATCTGGGGAGCAGGGGGTTCCAATCTGGTGCCATTTTGTATCCACTGAGTTTCTGACTCTTGGGGAACAGGCTTACAGAGGTGTGTCTCCCACTGGGGCTGGTTATGAATCTCTGCCCGGCTCTTGTTCCTAAGGTGATTCTCTCCTTCACAGTAGGTGACACAACAGCGGCAGGTGGCAGAGGACTTCCCTCGGTCCTTGGACATTGTGCCTGGGGCTGGAGGGGTACCTGCAGCCCTTTCTGAGCTCTGAAGTTCTGGGGGCTCTTTCAAACGACTTCTCCTCCTTTGAACGTGGTCCAGACTGATGTCAGACTGGGAAGAGCAGCTCTCATTCCAGCCAGAACTGGCACTCAGACTTCTCAGGGGAAGAGCCAACCGCAAAGCTTTCCAGAATTTAGAGCCAGAATGTTTGGACTTTTCTCCCTTCCAGCTCACAAAAGACACAGATTCCTTAAGCTGAAGAATGCCTGGGTGCGGATGCTCAAGGGGACGGTACTCAACCACAATGAGCTTGGTGGCAATGGAATTCTGGCACATGACACCCAGTTTAAACTCCAGCATGCTGATGCTCTTTTCTGTCACATAGTCAGGGCTCAGGACAACAATCATCCTTCTGCTTCTCTGAATGAAATCAAAAACTGCTTCCACTGTATCTATAGGAAAATGGAAAGATAGGATAATGTATAATGAAAACATATACATTCCAGTTCATTATTTTCTATCCTCCAGAGGACAGGCAATAAACAAACACTTGAGATTACAGGATCTCAGTGCCGAATAATTTACCCAGCCAAAAAATCTATACCAGTCTTACCAATGGTTGAATTTACAACCTTCAAGGATGTTAGTTGAGCTCACATTGCAGTAGTCTCCTTCTTCAATAGGTCTTTCTTAAAACACACACACACACACACACACACCACACACACACACACACACACACACACAGTGGGCAATTAACTACCCTGAAAATATTAGCCACCCTCAAAAGCAAGTCATCTCAGCTCTGTTTACAAATTATTTCTTGTTTTGAACTCTTCTTCCTTGTGCAACTTTTATCTGGTGGTCAGATCTTGCATCTTTAAACATTCAAAATATTTGACAACTATTTTTATGTCACTATATTTTATTTTGGGGTTTTTTTGTTGTTTTTTTGTTTGTTTGTTTGTTTGTTTGTTTTTTGAGACGGAGTTTCACTCTTGTTACCCAGGCTGGAGTGCAATGGCGCAATCTCGGCTCACCGCAACCTCCGCCTCCTGGGTTCAGGCAATTCTCCTGCCTCAGCCTCCTGAGTAGCTGGGATTACAGGCATGCGCCACCATGCCCAGCTGATTTTTTGTATTTTTAGTAGAGACGGGGTTTCACCATGTTGACCAGGATGGTCTCGATCTCTTGACCTCGTGATCCACCCGCCTCGGCCTCCCAAAGTGCTGGGATTACAGGCTTGAGCCACCACGCCCGGCCTATGTCACTATATTTTCTTCTTATGTCCAGATTAAATACATTCAGAATATTTTTCTTATTCCATAACTGACATGGTCTCATGTCTCCTTCACACTTTTACCAATTTTCTCTGGATAATGTTCAGTATATAGATGTGTCTCCCAAGAGTAGCATTATGAACAGGAGTGAATATAATGCTGCTGACATAGTCTGATAAGCAAAGAACCATAGGAATTGCCACCTTCTAAGATGCTCAGTTATATCCTTTAACACTTTACATTTTTGGACACAACATCAGACCATTCATAGTAGTTCATAGTATTTATCTTGTCAATTAAATTCTCTCTCTCTCTCTCTGTGTGTGTGTGTGTGTGTGTCTGTGTGTGTGTGTGAAGAATTGGCAGTAAAGGGACAAAAACAATGGCAATGGGTAAGAATTAGTCAAGTAGTGAAGACTTCTGGCAAACCATTCACTTCTAATGTTATCAAGGTGGATTTGGACAGATTCTCAAGGGTAAGTTCTTCAAATAAATACGATGCTTAACTCGCTGTGAGATTCAGGAGCTTGGGACATGCCATGTTATGAAGGAAAAAAATTCAAAATTGTAAATCATAGCCATTGATAACTTTGAAACATGTGCCAGAGACACACTGTGAGGGGGTGAACACCTCTGCTTTTGGTCCAGGGATGAAACAGTAATGGAGAGACTTTTCAGCCTGTGGAGACAGACTGAAAGTTTGCATTGGTCATTGTGAATTTGACAGGGAATGAGGGAGCTGTGATTCTTACAGATTATTGTGTGGTTTTTTATTTTTATTTTTGCAATCAGTGGGCTTAACAAGATTTCAAAACGAGAAATAATTTGTAAACAGAGCTGAGATGACTTGCTTTTGAGGGTGGCTAATATTTTCAGGGTAGTTAATTGCCCACTGTGTGTGTGTGTGTGTGTGTGTGTGTGTGTGTGTGTGTGTGTGTGTCTGTTTTAAGAAATACCAATTGAATTTGAAGGGAAATTGGAGAGACATGTGCTCAAGTTTTGAGAACTTTTGATTGGTTTAACCAAGAATGCAAAAATGGTTTGAGAGACTTTTTTTTCACTTTTAAGAGATAAATTTAAATTCTCACTTACTATTAAAACCCTTGTGTGTGTATGAGTCTGTGCACATGTGCATGTGTTTCAGTAACTCCTCAGCTCCCTCCAGTCCTACTCAGAATCTTATGAGGCTGCCTCTCGCAAATCAGAGAATATGGAAGTGGGAAGTCTACTGCTTCTTTCGGCTCATGAGAAATGTGAAAAAACCTTAAGGCAACATGGCTAGCTTGTCAACAAAGAAAATTGATGCAAACTGTGTGTGTGTTTGTGTGTGTGTGTGATGTTTCACTTCAAAATAATCACCTTTGGAAAATGTATATTTTTGCCAATAGGAATATCATCTTTTAAAATACAACACTGTTCCAGATCTTAAAAAATGTCTTTTGAGTCTGTTGTTCTTTTATTTTTTCTATTGGTACTCTGTCCAGAAAGTAAGAAAGTTTAGATTTGAAAGAGGACAATGCTAAATGCAGATATGAGTGGTGGAATTTTAGACATTGAGGAACAAATGTAGAAGATGCTTCTCAGAAAAGTCTTGGGCTATAAGGAGGGATCTTCACTTGCTACTGTAAAGGAAGTTGCATGCTTTATGGCATCATCTTCTTCATATCTTCCATGTTGTTAAAACTTCATATTTGAGGATAAGGGTTATTATTTTTTAACGCTAAGGTTTACTTGGAGAAGTAGTAATTTAACTCATTCCGATTAGCTAAAAAACATGAGGTATGGCCAAATAATAATGAGATTAGTTTTCTTGTGTGGTACTAAATTGGGTTTGAAGTTAAGTTATATGATTGAGAACTCTTCAATACAGAAAAATACTCTTGCCTGTAAAAGTCATAATTTCCATGGAGCTCACTGAGAAGAAAACTAGGACTGTAATTTTATTTTCCTCTGGCTGAGTTATTAGTAGATAAAAGAAAAGCAAACCTCTGTCTCTTTCATTTTCTCTCTTAAAACTTGAAGTATAGAAGAAAGGGAATACTTAACTGGAAGATGGATATGGTTTCACATATTGCTTTCTCCATTTATCTCTGTTTTTATCTTAATACATTTTGAGTCTTAGTTCATCCATCTATAAAATGCATATGATTAGAGCAAACTTGTAGGGCTGATAAACAAATTAGATACCCATATGTAAATTTCTAACATACAGTAGACATTTCCATAAATCACTTTGATTAAATTATTATTGCTCAATGCCTAGTGAACACAATAGTAAAGTAATATATGGAGTAATATTTGCTTAATCTGTATTAATTATTAATGCTAACTAAAATATCATCTTAATATGTGGATTTATAAGAGTAATAAGGTGTAAAATTTCTGTCTACTCAGTTTTAAATAGCTGTAGATTAAAATTACTATTAAAACACTCAATCTCTTAACCCATTGCTAAGGTTACTTTATCTTCTTTGGGTAGAAACAGAGAAATAAGATAGACCAGTTGCTAAATGTGTCTCTCATATAATACTGTGCATTTACTTGCATTAAAGAGCTATTGACATCAGTATATGATGGAAAAAATACCTTGAGAGTTTTAGGAAGATTAATCACAGCTGGGTAGATAATGTGCAAAATGCTGAAACTGAATCTGCCAAAGAGTCACCAGTGTGTTCTAGGTCACTTAACATGCTCAGAGTTGGAAACAACTTCAGACTGAAAACCATTTATCCAATGCAAAAAACTCATATACAAAATCTCAATGAAAACCTATCAAATAACTGCTTGTATACTTCTGGTAATGGCAGACCTAGTTTCCAAAGACAGTGAATTCCATTTGTGTGGAACTCTGCTTTACAGCTATTTTGTAACTGAGTAGAAATCTGTTTCCTTGTAACTTCCATCCATTGATCCTAAGCCTATACCTTTGGGACTGGTTTGCAAGACGAAAATTAATTCTTCAGTAGAAAAACTTTTACTAAGCTAACCAATTCTGAGCATGTTATAGGTCTCAATAAATATTCTTTGAACAAATGAACAAATAGGATTTTTTTAAAGCAAAAGGCATCTCTGCCACTATGGAATTATTAGCTCAAAATATGTTTCCAAATATTCATCATTGATTTATTCAAAAGTTGTGACAGAAATGCATCTTTGATTCAAATGATCATCAATTAACGAAACTCATGGCATTGTTTTTATTTTATCTATTTCCAAAGCAACTACTGTGGGGTTGCATTAAAGCCTATTAGATGTAAAAGATTCCTGTAAGCTACCTAAGTTCCAAGTTGAATGTAAAGGAATAAGCTTGTTTTTCTTTGTTTTAAAATAATCTCTTTCTCCCTTTTCTCTGTCTCTCTTTATCTCTCCATCTTTCTGATGGTCTTTCTGTCTCTCTGCACATACATACACACACATATATACATACAAACATGAACACATATACATCCATAAAATATGTCCTAGTATTCTAAAGCAATCCATTTTACTGAAGTAACTTTTACTTACATGTAAAGAAAATGTTCTTGACATGAAGTTTCCAATTTTCTCAGATTTATCTCAGAAACTTAACTAATGTAACTTATTACATTTCTTTATAAGCACAATAATCAATTCTTTGTTTTCATTTATGACCAAATGTGAAAATAAAGACATGAAACACATGCACAAAATAAAATTCGAAGCTGAAAATAAATGGTTTATTTTTAACATACATAAATTTACAAATCAAATGAAATATGAAAAATACAAAAGTTTGTGAATGAAATAAAAAAGATAATCTCAAAATATTAAAACCTATGGAAAGAAAATAAGTAATTAATGAATGATGGTTTTGCTTCCCAATACAATGGAGTGATTTTTTATTAGAATCCTTGGGAATTATCTAAGTTACAATACAGAAGAGAATTAAATAAATTTTATGTGATTTTGTAATTAGACACTCTATATATCACAGTTCTTTGTTAACCTGGATATGAAAGGTCCCTATAGCATATGTCTAAAACCATTAAGCTTTTAAACAAATTTAATACGTGCTTTGTTCTTGTTCTCTAAATTACAAGTATGTTTCCCCATTTCCCTCAAATGTTCTCTACTGGGCATCTTCTGGAACATAAAAAAAAATCTTGAAACAAATTCTCTTGCAATGATACATATCACTTAAACTTGATATGTTTTATATTATAGCATCTGTAAAAATTAAGTACCAAAGGCAGGAATATAAATAGAAAAAAACATCAAGGCATTTCTAGGGGTGCCCAACAGTATTTGGGAAAAATATGGAATCCAAAAGTGCAAAAGGAATGCAGCATTGGCAAGAGAATGGTCCTTTGGTGATTAGACAATTCTCTGTTTGCCTAAAGCTTATGTAAGAATTGGTATTCAAAGCTTATCGGGAATAAGCTCTTTTCTGGTCTAGCAAGTGAAAGGTTAATAGAGGGAGTCATTGTGGTTTCTAATAAGGAAAAACATTAATAAGGCTTAAAAAAGTAGATCCAAGAATGATCTACGTTTCCACTGTTTTCATCCAAGTGAAGCTTTTTTCAATTTAAAATAATCAATAACACTTATATAGGGAAATGATTTATTTTGGACTTCAATAGTGATGAAGGGCACTTAAATATAGAATATAATTTTAGATTTGCTCATCAACATTCATGCTATAAGATAAGGGCTTTCTTAAATTATGAATTATTGTGTTTCACAGGATACAAAGACTCATTTACAGGCATATTTGTTTCCTTTATCATTCAACAGTGCAAATAGTGGAGCACTGAGATTGACATAGCTTAGTTTCTAAATGTGTCTCCTGGTAATATAGTAGGAAATCAATTAATGCCTGATGGCTGGCTACTGCTTAGCAGTGCCCATGGAAGCTCTGTGCATAGCAGATTCCACTGCAACCCAGAAAAACTGTAGCAATAGTTATTTATACAAACTTAGGCAAGACAAGAACTATGACAACTACCGCTCTGTGAGCTGTGAATTAACAAATAATATGTACAGAAAACACGGACACAAAGGCATTACAGTAAAAACATAATTTAAAAACTGGACAAGATTCCAGTGGTTTTTAATATTGTACCAATGGCTATTTAAAGTCATATACATATACACACACACAATATGCATACATGTAATTCATATGCAAATGGATTTATATTCACACATATGTAATGTATGTATGTGGATATATATGTATATATATAATTTGTGTTTGTGAAGATATAAGATATATATCTCATATATACATGTGTGTGTATATATATATGTATAATCTACATGTAACATAGATATTTACCACTCTGTAAACTCTGCTCTTAGTTTTCTAAGTCTTAAAAACAGCAAAATATTACTGACAACAAACAAAGCAACTTGCATTGACAGTGACTTTTCATACTGACTTATCTGGAGCAAGTATATTTCCTGTACTAGTGAATAGATTACAGGAAATACAGTTAATTCTCTTAGAATATTCATGCCAAATGCAACTCTCAAAGTCACTAAGTCTGACCTCCACACTTTACAATGGAGCAACAAAAACAAGTGAGGAAAAATTACTTTCCTGGTATTCACATTAGCAATGCTAAGACCTAAAAGACAAATTGCCAAACATCCTTTTCTGTGTTCTTTTCGTGAGTCAGAAAAATGCCCTAAAAGACTTTTGCTGTTACCTCCCTCTCTATAGCACCATTAGGAGTTTTCTTTCAGACTGAACCAAGTACGGAGCCACCTGCAAACTCTAAATGACCAATGCGATATAAGCAGATAGGGAGAAGGAATGAAAAATGTGGGTTGACCTGCGGATAATCAGGAATTGACTGGAGCCAAAGCAAAAATTAAGCAATATTTTTCAAGTTTACATATATTACATCAATTACCTGAGAAGAGGGCAAAGGTGGTATAGTAGGAGAAAAGCCCTTTAAATCAATTAAACGAAACGTTTTCAGTTACACTGCTTTGTATCATTCTAAGTAGGTACCAGTCTTGCTGTGATTATGTATTGTACAGCCGAATGAGCAAAAAAGTTCATTATCCTCAGCTAAAATGTAGGCAGTGATTATATTTTCAACGGACAAGTAAAAATAAGATAAAAAGAAAATTATACTCAGAAACTCATGACCCTGTCAACAGTGACTTATTTTAACGGCATCTTTAAATTCATAGGAGAGGCTGCTTGCTCCATATGTTAAGATTTTAAAAAGAATGGAGACATAAAAACAGGGACAGACAATGTAGAAGGGGAAATTCGCATTGAACAAGTCTTTGCCTGCAAAGAACATAGTGGCATCAGAGAGACTGGTGACAGACTGTTGATAATATCATTCTAAACTTTAGTTTCGCCTGAGGAAGCAGAATAGTCAGACACACAGTCACCCTAAATTTATCCCTATAGGGAGGTTTAGACCATTATTTTTTGCCTATAAAACCATAAACTGTGAATGAAGAATGGGGGAACTCTTTCTTTCTGGAGTACCCCTTATTCTTTTTACTCTTTTCCTTATTCTTTTCATACATTTTTCAAAGATGAATACGAGAGACCCTGCTCATCACTGCTAGACCGCCTGGGACTTCTCTTCACTGGCATGGCCACCTGCAGCTGCTTCCAGAACCTGCCCTGTGGATACTTGGATTTTTCCCCTTTCCATTTAATGACCGTGAGCACCGTCTTAGCCCTCTTCAGCTCTTTCACCTTCGTTTCCTTCACAGCTTTGTACTGTACTAAAATGACGTTGATGTTGCCCCGAGAGGCCATATTTTCTAGGCCAGCCTTGAGCTCCAGGAGGGCTTGGGTTCCCTGGAGCACGTAGTTGGGGCTTAGAACAACCAGGAGCCGTCTGCTTTTCTGAATGAAGCTCAAGGTCTCATCTGTGACAACTGGGAAAGAAAACAACCATGGGGATTAGTGTTGGCCAAAAACTCCCCAAAAGCATGGGACTTGAGGAGCAAATGAAGGGAACTTACGGTAAACTTAGCCTGAGAAGCAAATGAAAGGAACTTGGGGTGAACTTAGCCTGAGAATTGAGATGAAACTTTTTGCCAGCAAGTTTGAACAACTCAATCCTTACCTAGAAACTCTGTTCATTGAATACCACTGTGTTCAGAGAAAACAGAAAGTATAAACACATATTTCCAAAAAAAATTCCAAACAGGCATAAAGCCAAAAGGTAGTGCATTGTTATGACACCTTGATCTTCAAAAACGATACTTGAGACAGAAGGAATAGGTGTGTTATACTGAAATCAGTTTCTTCAAAGTGTGTAGCATCTTACAGTCCAGTCACATCAGCTCATGGGCCCTTTCTTTTCCAAAGACACCCATGCATAAACTCTCTAGTACCAACAGACACTCAAAAATACATATATTACATAATTAAAATAATAGAATTTTATATTTTGCTAGGACAAGACAACAAAGGGGGACCTTCATCTTCTGAGAGTCCCTCTCTCTTGGTGGATACCTCTGACTCGAATATCACTATGTCGTTGCAGTAGAAACTTAAAAAAAAATCTAGCCACTGAATGGCATTTTGGCTGGTAACACATTCTCAGTTCGGCTTTCTACTTTTGTCTGCACTGGAGCCTAAATTAATCCCTGATCTTTCTCCTCAAGCTCCTATTGTTACCATACAGACACGTGTCTCGGCAGCTGTGTCTGCTTTCACTAACAGGCAAATGCTTTCTTCGAGGGAAAAAGATGAAAAAGCAGGAAAAACGGAAAAGCAATGTAATTTTATTCTGCTGTCAAGGGCTCTGATTAATTCCTGTCACTAAATTCTTGGAGCCAATCCTTCTCCTCACAGTTGCTTATCGCGGATTGCATAGACCTTTACCTGTGGTTCAGATGGCTGCCAACTCTAGGTAACTTACTAGTGCTGTGGAAACTTACATCATGGCTGACTATACTGCCTTATGAAGTCATTTTGCCCGTTAATGTTCACAGGTTCAGAAATAGTAGAGAAAGACTTGCGATTAAAATCTAGCATGCACAGCCTGGAGGAGAATCCAGGAATGATTGTCTGCTTCAAGCAATGGCACTGGGGGCTGAGCATGTGTAAGCATAGAAAGAGACTCAAGAGTCAAAGAGGACTGGCTGAGAGCAGCTGGAAGAATACAAAAGGATGCAAAAGCTAACTAACAAAAACAAGATGGGAGAGTAATTCTGTAGAACTTGAATTCTTTAAAGAATTACCACCCGCTATTGGAGGGTCTTACCCAGTTCCATGGTAGACAAGTATTTGTTGAATGGCTGTATGAACAAATAAATGGGTGAATAAATGATTGGGGAAATTAAGTATTAAAATGAGTGGAATTTATCATTTAAATGTATAATTAAGTCATAAATTCCTGGAAAAATTATACTGAAAGAGATGTCTTACAATGGACTTTTGGGTGCTGATTGGGGAGATAAAATAACTGATCCAACTAATTCAAAATGAGAATAAAATTTCAAGTTTATCTCAATTATCCATGCAATATTTTAAAAATTTGTCAAATTATGAATGTAAGCTGTATTTGAGGAATAAAATTGGTTTGTCATGCTTATGATTAGATATATTACATGCATTTCAACAGGACAAAGTTTAACAGTGGGTTTGGGAATATAATTTATATGTTTATTAAAAGACACCGATGAAAAACTACTTTGTGTGTCCCTGTGTGGATGTAAAAAGGAGTTGTACTTTTATTTTAATACATTCAGCAATTTAAGCATTTCTTTTTTTTTTTTTTTAACATCCTACTTACACTGGTTCTTACAACATTTTTAAGTAACCCTCAAATGTATAAGCTGACAGGAAAAAGAAACAGAACCAAAGAAAGGGGGAATTTGAGTAGCACTATTTCACTTGAAAAGAAAAGTGAGGGGGGAAAAAAGAGCAAATGCCTTAGGAAAATATTGTAATTATTATGAGTGAATGACATAAGGACAAATTCTACGCACAATCTTCTGCCACTAAGTTTTAGTAAAGCCAAGTAAACCCGTCTTTCTAAAAACAAAACCAACCCATTTTTTTAAAAAAAATTACTCAGTCTTGTAAAACGATTCTAGACAAACCAATGTAGATTAGCCTAAACCAAAATATCTAAATGTGAATAAACAGGATGTTTAAAGCCACGGCCCTTTAATAGAACTCTAACCCACTGTGCCTCCACACTTTTCTGACATGCAGCTCTGAAAGATTACAAGGGCAAATATTTTAATACCATAAACTGAGTTGAATAGTACACATCTTCTAATGTAGTTTTATTTCTAGAGGAGTCTGTTACATCAAAAAGCATCTGACATTAAATATCCAAAGATGCTGTACCATGACTCTCACCCATAAAGCAAAACTAATGATTCTCTCTGCCTTTCAAGGTAGTATCATTTATACTCATCTGAAATACCTACTTCCCCCAGGCAGACTGTCTCGGTCAAAGATGCACAGCTTGTATCCAAATTCATTCTCCAAAACTCCACGAAGGGTCAGTAATACAAATTCTTCTTCTTCAGCATTCCTTGCATAGGATACATAAATATCATACTCCTTCCCATCTAGCAAAAGGAACACAGATACAATATAAATTAGGAAAATTACATAATACCATTACATTTTTATCTGAAATCTAACTTCTGCATATAGACATTTTCATTAAGTGACAGATTCCAGTACAATTTTCTACTTGCAACAAGTCTCCAGGCAAAACGACTATTTGAAGACGTAATTTTGAATGTTCTGTGATGTATCCTCAACTCTCATCTTACAGGCTACTTTATGGTAGAAAAAGAGTGAAGTTTGCCCCATTCAACTGTAAATTAACAAAGCCAGAAGGTAAATCATAGATGCTGGCAATTGATACTCTGCAGAAAATTTCAGCTTCCCATCCTAGCATATCACTCATTAATATATTAAAATTACAAACTGAGCAAAACTTTGTCAAACTGACTGAATTATTTATACCTGAAAAGAACTAAAATTAAAAACATAATTAGATTTAATGGACCGCTCTTTCACAAAGTTGCTTAATTATAAAAATTACATATCATTAAAAACCATTGATTCTATGTTTCTTCCATAAGCCTAACTGAATTAAAATCTTTATGGGGTGGACCCACGAATTCGTATGTTTAAATACTCTATTTTTTTCTCTAGGGAAATTTGCATGAGACCCGTGCTTTTTAAATGTTAATGTGCACACGAATCACTTCTAATAAGCTACACATGATGTTGCTGCTGGTTCACAGATCACCATCTGAGTACAAGGAATGTGGATCAGCACTGTCCAACACATCAGCCAGGAGCCATGTGTCTATTGCTCACTTAAAATATGCCTGGTTTGAACTGCGATGTGCAATAAGGATAAAGCAGAATACATTTTAAATTTTGAACATTTTTAGAACCAAAAAGTTCTAAAATATCTCATTAACTTTTTAATATTAATTGCATGCTAAAAATAGTATCATAAATATATTTAGTCAGTTCATTATTTTTGCTTGTTTCTTTTTTACTTTTACTAAAGTGGTCACTGGGTAATTTTAAGTTAGATAAGTGGCTTGAACTATATTTCTATTTGGACAGTGCTAATTTAGAATCACTCACTTATTAATCCAAAAAAAGAGAATAATAATCTGTGAAAATATTTTTAATGGAAAGAGCTGAAATTAAAGGTAATCTGCTTAAATCTTCCAGTTAATCTAGGTTTTATTAGGTCAACATGTTTTTTTTTTTTTTTTTTTTTTCTGACATGTTTTCTAAAGATGACAGAAGAGGTTTATGTCATATTTCTGTTACTTACCTAAAATGGTTTCATCTGTTCCAAAATGAGCCCGGTAAAATAGGACCATCTCTAGCCAGTAAACATGGTAGACAACAATGAGAATCACCACTAGCAGGACTGTGGCTCCAAAACCACAAGCCAGTTCTACTGTGTATCTTGGAGCTGGCACTGGAATGAACAACGAAGAAAGAATTGATTTCTGTGTGGTGACCACAGTGACCCATCATCCTGGAAGATAGCTGGATAAGCCAAGCAACTTAGCTATGCACCTACCTATGTATGAACAATCAGAGATAACATTGTAGAGTTTAGTAGTATTTTAAAATACTTAGACTGTGTCATATTTATCTTTTTGTTTCCAGCACCTAGGAGAGGAGTTTTTTATCTGAATAGTCTTTTATAATATATAAATTAAAACAGAATTGTAACGTCAGGTAGGGCTTAGAAGGTCACCTAGTTCAAGTCACAATTTGACACCTAAATCTCCTTTAAAATATTTTTGAAAATTATCATTCCATCCTCTGTCCATATCTTGGGATGGAGTTCTCATTGCTACCTGAAGAAATCCATGGTATTGGACAGTATTAGTAAAATTTTAATTGTTTATGCAGCTGATTTGAGTAAAAATCCTAATATTTTTCCATTAGTTTTAGTTTCATTCCCTTGTCTAATGTAGTATGAAAGGAATTTTATTATCTTTCCTTTCTACTTGGAAATAAGCCTCAGAAACGTTATTTTCATTGTGCAGAAGTAGAGGGCATCCACCAAATGCTGAATATGCCTGGTTCTAGAAGTCATCTCCTATGTTCACAGTTCTTCAGTACATATTCTAGAGATAAGCATGCAATATCTGGTTATGCAAAGATTTCGTCATTATCTACTTATTTTCTACATTATAGTCACCTTTGCAGTTTCTTTGGAAGTATCAGAAATAGAGTGAGGTAACTCCCAATTACTTAAACAACAGATATTAACTCATTAGTCCTATAGTCAAGGTCTGTTACACCAAATTACTAACCACCTTCCTTCCTTTCTCATTTACCACTGTCTCTTCACAAAAAAACAACAGAAAGATTTAATGTCATGACTTTTTCTCATGCTGTGACTTCTGGCTGAAAGTTCTTTCTCTTTCTAGTTTCCAAGTCCATGCTCAAATATCATTATTTTGTATAAGCTTTTGTAGAATACAATTCTTATTACAACCTGGCTCTGCCTTGTAGAAATTCTTACTCTTCCCTTTGTTTGTTATTCTATTACAGTGTTACTGATTGTATTGTAATTTGTCTACAGGCCAGCTTCTTCACACCCTCTCATTTCCCAGGAACTATACCTTTACAGTCTTTCAGGTAGAGATTGTGTCTTTTTCATCCACCATATCCTTAGAACACCTAGTGTTTCAATGAACATTTCCAGATATAACACTTTACACTTCTGGGATATTTAGAAGAAGACTATTACTAAATTATGTTTCAGCCATTTTATTTAGCTGCTTTGTTAGCTTTTGATAATGAAGTCTAAGTGTTTGAAGGAGGAACAGTATATTTGCTGGATCTGAAGCAGGAGGGGCTTAAATTATGGATCAGTCAATCTGATTATTATTTATTGATATCTACCATTTGCCAGATGCTTTTGGGGAATGGTAAATAAGACAGAAAGTGTCTCTCCCCTTTTGTGTCTAATATTTTAATTCAGGGAAGTAAATGTCTAAAGAAATAAATCAGCTGGTTAATTTTAAATAGTAGTTAGTGATATAAGGGAAATAAACCATGCTAATGTGACAGAGGTGATTGAAGGGTGGGACTGGAGCAAGGGAGGTATATTGCATAAGGTGGAGAGGGAAGGCTTCTGTAAGCTCCTAGAACATTGCAGGTCTTAAATATTTGCTGAGACACAGCTTAGAAGAATCTCATTCAAAGCTGGGATTGCTAATAGAGGCTCCCTGACTCCAAAATGCAGGGAACTCTGAACACCACCATGATGAACTCAACTATTGATCATACTATAGTGGAATAAAATCACTTTTATGAACCTTGAGAGCTTGTTTGGAGGTTCTAGCAGGGGGCACAGCTACTTGTATACCCTTGGTCAAAGACCAGTCCCCCACTATTGGGGATGGTTGTCCTCTTCCACTGAGCATGCAGCTTCAGGAAGGAGTCACATGGAGCGGTGAGGGAGGAAGGGGACACTGATTAATGGGGTGACAGATGTTGCAGCCAGGTCACCCTCACATCCAGGAAATCACTTCTTAAAAAGTTATCTATTCAAAGCAGAAAATAGTAAGTAGCCTGGAGCTGAGCCTGAAGTTCTCTTATTAAAGGGCAAATCATAGGGTTTTGATTTTATTATCCTAAACTGGGGATATTAATCCTGCCACAGGTGTAGCCTGGGACTCAGCAGTGTAAAATTATCATCAGGTACTCTGGTACTCCTTCCATGAATAATGGTGCCTTAAAATAAGAAAACTCCATGATAAATTCCAGAAGCTATGTTAGTGCAGTTGCTGAAAATTTACTAAGATCTATTTGAGTAGCTGGCATGAAAATCACTGTGTCCTTGGTGTTTCTGAGTATGTTATGTTAACAGTACAATAGGGTAATTTCCACTGTTATTTCCATTATTTGCTCAGTTGTTTTGGCTCTCTCTGGATGAACATTTTGCAATGGGGCTGGAGGTTGTCGTTGGCTGCACTTACCTGAAATTGATTTTTTAAAAATGCCAATAGAGAGCTTGCTTAATGACCAAGAGATCAATTACCCTCATAAATTTCCCTCTGCCCCATTTGTTTTATTACTGTCCATTTTATTTCTAATGGGGCATTTTAATTCTGTTTCATGTCATACAATCACATGTGTCATATTTACAGACTGTATTTTGTAGAGCTATCTTGATAAAAAGGAGTCAGTAATGCTACTTAATGAATTGAATTCTTAAAATAAATCATCTACCAAGCTGGATTTTCTAAATAGCTTAAGCTACATGCCAGAAGTTCTCTACAAGGTTTTCATGTAAAGCAGTGCTGGCTTACAGGGAAAGAGTGACCCTCAGACTACATTTGCTGACTGCCTAGCTAGACTGCCAGGTATTTTAACATAAAGATTTCACTCTGATGCAATCCCAGACTAAAGAATTTCCAATCAGAAAGGCATGATGCAATATGACTAAATTGGATTCCTAAACTCCTTCCTTTATTGATTTTACTAATAATCTGATTCAGGATGTAGCCAAATTTAGCTACATGCTTATTGTTGCTCCTTGAATCAGAATTTCCTCCATCTGTTTTTGTAGTTCAATGTAAATAACTGGCTTCAAAGCCAAAATTTCCAGGTAACCACCCTTGGTTAAAACAGGTCAACACCTTAGTTCTTGGTATTTTCTGTTTTGAGTTTTTGCTCTACAATCGTGTTTCTCCTAGAAAATCTGAGTTATTTCCATCATCTTTACTATTGCAGTTGGGGCATTGCTATCCATTTCATGTCCCAGCTGAATGCCAACGGCTTCACTTCCAAGTGTTCCCTGTCACAGAACCCATGGCTACTCTGTGCTAAATTGGTGGGACTGATTGATAATTTTTGGAACTGTGGTAATGACCATTTTACTGAGTTGTAAACAAAGAAAATGTTTTATTAAAATTATGATAAAGCAGAGACCTATGACTAAATTGACTACCAGACATTATTGATTTGGCTACTATAGTGTGTTAAAACTTGCACATTTTGGACTTCAGCTTCTTTTTTTAGACGAGTAACTAATACTGGACTAGCTCTCCTTCCATACCTAAAAAAACAATTTGTAAAATGTTGGACAACTGGTAATACAGGAATGTGATCTGTGAGAGAAAAAGACAAAAAATTGTAAACCCTCTGATCACTCTGGCTTTTTGACTAAAGGCACCTTTTAAACTGTGGCACAAAAAGGGGAAAGTCAAAAAAAGAAATGGTCAGACTGAGCTAAGAAGACAGAAATTGGAGTTCAAGACTGCTGCTGAATCAAACTGCATTTACAGAGAAGACAGCTATATAGAGATGGAATTCTAGAAATCTGCACAGGATTACCTTGAGTCTTTGGCCAAATACAAAGCTACACATATTTCGGGGAACATATTTAAAGGTTAGGCAAAGAATAGCTGGGAACAGAACAACTCTAGGAGAACAAGAAGGGCTAGGAGACAGTTGAGTACAGCCCACTCAGAGTGAAGAGATTTTGTTTAACTCCCCAATATTAATTAGAGACTCCAGATATGACATGTTTTAGAAGTAGCTCCAATCTAATCCTACAGAAAAGGCTATTTCAGACCTACTTTAACAAAGATAAGATGCTTTTAAAAAAGCAAGCAATTATGCAAGTAAATTAATTTCCTGCTAGAACAAAATTTAACACTCTTACAAAATTCAGAACTCAATATTGTAACATCCATAATATCCAGCATATGATTTTTAAAAAGCTAGTTTAAAAAGGTCCATATTAGCTAATAAATAGATAGCTAATCAAAACAGATCAAGGCTTGACAAAAATGGTGGAATTATCAGATAAACACTTAAAAATGAGTATTCTAAATGTAATTCTTCAATTTTTAAAAAGCCATGACCATTGTGAACAACAAATAGAAAGTATCAGTAGGGATCTTCCAATGAAGATATGGAAATTCAAAAGCTGAAAAACATAACTCTGAAATAAAGAAAATGATACAGATTAGACATCACAAAGAAAATGGCCACTGTACATTGGAAACTACACAAACACAGAGTGAGGAAAAGGATGAAAAAGGAAGAAATAAAAATAATGAGAAGTTCAGAGACCTGTGGGGCACTACTAATTGGATAGAAGTGGTCTATCCTAATTTTAATTGGAGTACTAAAAGAAGAGAAAGAGTGAGGGGGGATGCCAGACATATCTGAAGAGAAAATGACTGAAAATTATCCAAATTAAAGGAAAAATATAAACACATAGAAATGAGAAGTTTAATAAACTCTGAGAAACACATACACACACACACAAATACACCACAGGTTATCATAATTTGATTGTTCAAAATCAATGAAGAAGAGATTATCTTAAAATCTGTCAAAGAAAAACATATAACAAATACATAAAGGGCACAAACAACAACAACAACAAAAGAACTGCCCCATTTGCATTATAAATAATATTAGCCAGGAGGCAATGGAATACCGTAAAGCACTGAAAGAGAAAAGAAATAAACTTTCAAGATATCCTGTGAAAATATTGACAAAGGCACCAGAGAAACATAATGAGAAAATAAAAATCTTTCCAGTGAATGGTGCTGGAACAACTGGATATCATTATGAAAGGGAAACTGATCTTCAATTTCTACTACATACAATTCATGATAAAAAGAGAAAAGAGATGGATTATAGACCTAAACAAAGGTGAGCCTTCATGACTCTGGGTATTCAAAGCTTTCTTAGGACACAGAAATTAATAATGAATAAAGAAAAAGTTAATAAATTACATCTCATAAAAAAACGAGAACCTCTGCTCATTAAAATACACCACTAAAAAACAAACTGTCATGCAACAGACTGGGAAAAAGTATTTTTCCATGTGTCTGACAAAGGACTGGCATCCAGGACAGATGAAGAACTGCTAAGGTTCAATAATAAAATACAAACTATTTATAAAATGAACAAAATGTTTGAACAGTCACATCAAAAAAGACATACAGATGGCCAATAAGCACATGAAGAAGTAAGTGCTCAGTATTTTGTGAGATCAGGGAAATAGAGAATAAAACTACAATAAGATACCACCATATACTCACCATAATTGCCAAAACAAAGAAGGCTGACAACATCAAATCCTTAAGATGTGAATATGTTGACTGTGGAATATAGAATGATATAGCCACTTGGGGGAAAAAAAAGTCTAGCAGTTTCTAATAAAACTAAGTCAGTAATTCCACTCATAGATATTCATCTCAGAGAAGTAAAAACAGAAGTCCACTAAGAAACTTGGATAAGAATGTTCACAGAAGCTTTATTCAAAAGACCCCAAAACTGATAACAACCCAAATGTTTACCACCCAAAGACTGAATAAACATATCATTCTGCATTCTTAAACAAAACAAAAATAAAAACAGAACAAAACC
This sequence comes from Cebus imitator, assembly GCF_001604975.1. Taxonomy (NCBI): domain Eukaryota; kingdom Metazoa; phylum Chordata; class Mammalia; order Primates; family Cebidae; genus Cebus; species Cebus imitator. The sequence goes on along the minus strand of NW_016107358.1, from coordinate 43,612 downwards.
ACTCCATGGCAAACAAAAAATGCCTGATACATACACCAGCATGGATGAATATCAAGGACATTTGCTGAGTGAAAGTACACTTATACAATAGTGCATTCTGTATGGATCCCTGAAGTTCTAGAATATAAAACAATAACCTATTCTAAAAAGAAAATAAAAACAGTTGTATTGTTGGGGGAGGTGGGGAAGGTGGGGGTAGAAGAAATTGACTTATAAGGGGAAGAATGTTATTCTCTGGTGATGACAATAGTCTATGTTTTAATAGAATATTAGGTAATGCATGTATATGTATTTCTCATTATTGAATGGTACACTTGAATTATGTAATTTGTTACTCTATGCAAATTTTACCTAAAAAAGAAAACTACAAATAAATATTAAAATATTGATAATGATAAGGAGCTTAAATGTTTACTGATATCAGCATCTACTTTGAAATGTGTCAGGAAACAAGATGGATTGATATACTGGTAGAAGAATGAACAGATATGTGACAAAGCAAAGATAACAAAATGTTAATGGTAAAAACCAGGTAGGGTGTATGAGTGCTCACTGTGTAATTTCTCAAAATCTTTCATATATTTGAAAACTTTCTTAGTAATGTTTTGAAATATAAAAATTAAAATGAAATAAGACATTTTCAGATTCAAACAAAACTGAGAGAATTTGTCACTAGCAGATGTACATCATCAGAAACATTAAATAGTTCTTCAGATTAAAATGTTGCCAAGAATGGATAGTATCAGACAAGAAAGGTAAGCAAATAAATTTTTAAAAATGTATCAGTTCTTAACTTCTTAGAAGAGAGTTATTTAAAGCCAAACTGTCACAACATATTGTGGCACACTGTAATACATGCAAAACCAAAATGTATTATAGCACAACACAAAGGATGGGAGGAAAGAAATGGAAATATGCTATGATAAGTTTCTCATAAAATACGTAAAGTGATTAATTCAAGATAAACTGAGAAGTTGAAGAAAAATATTATAAACTCTAGAGGAAACAAAACCAAACAAGCCTAAAACAAAGAGGAAGAGCCAAAAGTCCAAAAAGTTGATAAAATAAAATACAATGAAAATACCATTTAATCTAAAGGAGATAAAGAACAGATAAACAGGTAGACAAATACCAAGATGGTAAACTTAAAGGCAGTAATAATAATTATGTCAAAGAAAAATGGATTAAACATTCAAGTTAAAAGGCAGAAATGATCAGATTGGATCCAATACCCAATCATATGCTGTAAATATGTGATATATATTAAATATAAAATATAGGTATAAAAGTATAAAGACACCGATAGGTAAAATTAAAAAATGGAAAAAACATATAGTAATTATAAGAAAGCTGGAATGGCTATATTCATATTAGACACAGGGTATTAGCAAAAAAAAAAAAAAAAAGACTTCACAATTTAAGAGTCAATTAATCAAAATGACATATCAATCCTAAATAAGTCTGTACTAAATATTACAGCTCCAAAATACATGAAACAAATACTGGCCGAACTGAAGAAAGAATTGGAAAAATCCATATTATATGTAAAGATTTCAACACCATTCTCTCTTTCAATAACCGAATAACAAAGTATATGAAAATTCAAATGGATTTTCATATATAATGTAGTAAAATGATTTGGAAAATTCCAAATGGCTGTAAATTAATTAACACATGTCTAAATAACCCTTAGGTCGAAAAGAAATAAAAAGAGAAATCAGAAAATATTGGCTAGGCACGGTGGCTCACGCCTGTAACCCCAGCACTTTGGGAGGCTGAGGCGAGTGGATCACAAGGTTGGAAGATCGAGACCAACCTGGCCAACATGGTGAAAGCCCATCTTTACTAAAAATACAAAAAAAATAGCTGGATGTGGTGATGTGTGCCTATAGTCCCAGCTACTCTGGAGGCTAAGGCAGGAGCATTGCTTGAACCCAGGAGGCAGAGACTGCAGTGAGCCGAGATCACGCCACTGCACTACAGCCTGGGCGGCAGTGTGAGACTCCATCTCAAAAAAATAAAAATTGAACTTAATAAAAACTAAACATTTCAACATTTGTTGGATTTAGTTAAAATAATCCTATGAGGAAAATTCATAGCTCAGAATACTGATATTGGAAAAGAAGAATTACTTAAAAATCAATGGTACAGGTTATATTTTAGGATGATTGACAAAAAAGAAAATAAAATGCAAAGTATGCAAAAAGAGGAAAATAAGTATAAGAATAAAGTGAATAAAACAAAATTTGTGAACAATAAAGTCAATAAAAATATGTTCATTGAAACAATTAGCAAAATTGGAAAACTCTTATCATGATTGATAAAGAACACAAAAAGGCAAAACACAAATTACTAATATCAGGAGTGACAGTGGAGCATCACTAAAAATCCTACAGACATTAAAAGGATAATAGGAAATAACCTAAAGAAAAGTATGCCGATAATGGGACAACTGAGATGAAATGGAAAAAAAATGCCTTAAACCAAAACTGCCACAAAATGAAACAGAAAATCTGAATAACTAAAAAGGGCACTGAATTCATAATTAAAAGCTTTCCCAAAAAGAAAGCAACAGGCCCAGGTAGTTATATGAGTAATTTGTTTGAGCAATAAATAATACCAGTTTTATTCACAGGTTTTCCTATAGCCACAAAAGAGGGGGCGTTATCCAGCTTATGTAATGAGACCAGCATAACACAGACATTAGTCAAAGCATTACAAGAAAAGAATACCACAAACCAATATTCTTCATGAACGAAGGTATGAACAAAATTTGGTGAAATTCCATCTCTATTAAAAAAAACACACAAAAAAATTAGCAGGTGTGGTGGTGGGCACCTGTAATCACAACTACTCAGGAGGCTGAAGTGAGAGAATCAGAATCATTTGAACCTGGGAGGTGGAGGTGCAGTGAGCTGAGATCACGCCACTGCACTCCAGCCTGGACAACAAAAGCAAAACTGTAAAAAAAAAAAAAAAAAAATCCTTAACATGAACAAAAATCTGACAAAATATTAGCAAATAAAATTCAGTAATATATAAAAATGACAATAAATCATGAAAATACAAGGGTTTATTCTGAACATGCAATTTAAAAATCATTACATATAAATCATCACACTGACAGACTGAAAAAGAAAAACCATATAATCTCAATAGATCCAGGTAAGAATTCAACAAAACTCAACACACTCATTAAAAAAAAAAAAAGTTCTCAGCAAACTAAAAATGGAAAGTTAATTGCTTATGAAAATAAAGGTCATCTACAAAAAAAAAATCCTACAAATGGCATCACAATATATAAAAACTGAATGCTTGCCCTCTAAATTTGGAAACAACACGAAGATGGCTACTCTCATAACTTCTACAGAACATTGAACTGGAGGTCCAAAAGTGTGAAATGAACAGTAAAAAGTGATTAAAGTTATGACATTTAAAAAGGAAGAAGTAAAAATCTGTTTTTTTTTTTAATGGGTAACACAATCAAGCATATGAAAAATCCTAAGAAATGAAACAAACAAACACCACTCTAAAGTTCAAAAGACCAAGATCAATATATAAAAATTAATTAATTGCATTTTCAATGAACATCTGGAAAATGGAAATTTAAAAAGTACTGTAACAGGCTGGGCATGCTGGCTCAGGCCTGTAATCCCAGCACTTTGGGAGGCTGAGGTGGGTGGGTCGTCTGAGGTCAGGAGTTCAAGACAAGCCTGGCCAACATGGTGAAACCCCATCTCTACTAAAATTATAAAAATTAGCTGGCATTGTGATGGGAACCTGTAATTCCAGCTACTCTGGAGGCTGAGGCAAGAGAGTCACTTGAACTGGGAGGTGGCGGTTGCAGTGAACTGAGATCATGACACTGCACTCCAGCCTGAGTGACAGTAAGGCTGTCTTAAAAATAAACAAAAAAATAAAAAGTACTATTACAATATCACCAAAACCAAAATATTTAGGCATACATTTAGCAATATATATGCAAGACCTATACACTCAAATCTAAAAAAAAACTAAAAAAAATTAAGATCTAAATAAATGGAGAGATGTATTGTGTTAATGGATTGGAAAGCTCAGTATTGTTAAGATTTCAACTTTACCCAGACTGATTTATAAATTAAATATAATCCCAAACAAAACCTCACCATCTTGGCTCCTGCAACCTCCACCTCCCGGGTTCAAGCGATTCTCCTGCCTCAGCCTCTTGAGTAGCTGGGATTACAGGTGCCTGTCACTAAGCCCAGCTATTTTTTGTATTTTTAGTAGAGATGGGGTTTCACCACGTTAGCCAGGAATCAAACTCCTGACCTTGTAATTCACATGCTTTGGCCTCCCAAAGTGCTGGGATTATAGGCATATTTATTTGACAATAAGTTATTAATTTAGGTCACCTTCCATAATTGTTCTCCAGGATATACGCCTCAGAAGACCATCCCCACAAAAAGCTCCATACTTAGGAAATATGGAGTCAAATACATATGAAAACATCCTGCCACTATAATTCAATTTCCTGCAGATATTCCTATCAAATATTCACATATTAAATACTCTAATGGGGCCTAACTAAAGTAACTTGGTTGATTTTGCTTACCAGACATGAATGACACTTATTTGACTATAAAACTCTTTGTCAAATAACACTTATGAAAATCTTATGGAAATAATGAGTTAATATTTATTAAGCATTTAATATATAGGTATATATGCCAATAACTGTTCAGAACACTTTAAAACAACCTTATGAGGTAGTGGTATCATTGTTCCTACTTTAAATATAAAGAAATTGAGGCTCAGAGAGATTTACTTTTCACAGAGTTAGAATGTGCAGAAATGAGATTTTCAGCACAGGTGTTCTGACTCTAGAGTATAATTATGCAATGCAGGAGAATCCTGATTCTTAGCATTGTTCCCAGGAACTCAATTTGGGAAACTACCTTACATCATGTACTTCAGTCCTTCCTTTCACCCTGGCTTCTGAGGAGCAGAAGCAATGAATTACCTTGAATCAATCCACTAATACTTCATAAGAGGCATATACATGTCAGGCCTTTGCTTTTTCAATTGTAATGAAAGGTTGAGGTGAATCCTATTTTTAATCAGCTTTAAAAGAGCATTAAATCTCATTGCAAAATGTAACAATTATGTGCTATCTTTTTCACTTTTGAATAAATATTAAACACTCTGTCAGACACTAGGAGCCAGGATGATTCTGAATGATCTGATTGCATGTGTGATAAGTCATCATTATTTTTCTCAAGAACATTGAAAACATCCTTGAAGGGATTTTCTGGGATTCCGTGTTAGGTGAGAGACACAGAGAAAATTTTAGACACAGTCTGTTTTAGGACCAGCACTTCTCACAAGGAGGCTTTATAATTTTCATTTATTGTAGAATGAAATAGTAATACCAACATAGAAATCATGTTTGTATCATTTAAAATCATAATTTAAATGATTTTTATTTTAGCAATTGTGGAAACTGGTATATTATAAACTGCTTAAATATTGATACAAAGTATTTAAAATGATAGTATTATAATTATTTTTTCTGAGGATAAACATTTAATACTTTAATTAATTAATTGCATACAATTAGATGGCTGCTATTAATAATGTTTCACAATTACAGATAATGCTTCTAAGAATATTAAAAGATATATAATTCTCTTTGTTATTTGTTCAGGAAAAAATCCAAATGTATTAGGTCAGATGATGCAATATTTTTTATGACTCTTGAACTCTGCCATGATTGATTTTTAAAAGGGTCTTAATAATTCAATATGTGGCTCTAACACTTTTTCTTTTCTGGCTTTATATATATATATATATATATATATATATATATATATATATACACACACATGTGTGTGTGTGTGTCTGTATTTTATTGAACTTTATGTTCTGGGGTACATGTGAAGAACATGCAGGATGGTTGCATAGGTGCATACATGGCAATGTGATTTGCTGCCTCCATCCCCATCACCTATATCTTGCATTTCTCCTCATGTTAGCCCTCCCCAACTCCCTATCCCCCACTGTCCCTCCCCTAGTCCCTCGCAACAGACTCCAGTGTGTGTTACTCCCCTTCCTGTGTCTATGTGTTCTCATTGTTCAACACCCACCTATGAGTTAAGAACATGCGGTGTTTGATTTTCTGTTCTTGTGTCAGTTTGCTGAGAATGATGGTTTCCAGGTTCATCCATGTTCCTACAAAGGACATGAACTCATCATTTATGGCTGCATAGTATTCCATTGTGTATATGTGCCATATTTTCCCTGTCCAGTCTATCATTGATGCGCATTTGGGTTGGTTCCAGGTCTTTGCTATTGTAAACAGTGCCACAATGAACATATGTGTGCAAGTGTCTTTATAATAGAACGATTTATAATCCCTTGGATATATAACCAGTAATGGGATTGCTGGGTTAAATGGAATTGCTATTTCTAGGTCCTTGAGGAAGTGCCACACTGTCTTCCACAATGGGTGAATTAATTTATACTCCCACCAACAGTGTAAAAGTGTTCCTATTTCTCCACATCATCTCTAGCATCTGTTGTCTCCAGATTTTTTAATGATCGCCATTCTAACTGGTGTGAGATGGTATCTAAAAGTGGTTTTGATTTGCATTTCTCTAATGACCAGTGATGATGAGCATTTTTTCATACGTTTGTTGGCCTTATATATGTCTTCTTTTGAAAAGTGTCTGTTCNCTTGTAAATCTCTCAATTCTCTGTAGATTCTGGATATTAGCCCTTTGTCAGATGGGTAGATTGCAAAATTTTTTTCCCATTATGTTGGTTGCCGGTTCACTCTAATGATTGTTTCTTTTGCTGTGTGGAAGCTCTGGGGTTTAATTAGATCCCATTTGTCTATTTTGGCTTTTGTTGCCAATGCTTTTGGTGTTTTAGTCGTGAAGTCCTTGCCTATGCCTATGTCCTGAATGGTTTTTGCCTAGGTTTTCTTCTAGGGTTTTTATGGCATTAGGTCTTATGTTTAAGTCTTTAATCCATCTGGAGTTAATTTTAGTGTAAGGTGTTACGAAGGGGTTCAATTTCTGCTTTCTGCACATGGCTAGGAGAACCACAAACCACTGCTCAAGGAAGTAAGAGAGGACACAAACAGATGGAAAAACATTCCATGCTCATGGTTAGGAAAAATCAACATTGTGAAAATGGCCATACTGGCCTAAGTAATTTATAGATTGAATGCTATACCCATCAAGCCTACCTATGACCCTCTTCACAGAACTGGAAAAAAACCCCTTAAACTTCATATGGAACCAAAAGAGAGCCCACATAGCCAAGTCAGTTCTACCACTTTTTTATATCATTGGTAGCTTTGAATATTTTCTTTGTTTTTAATTTTTCATAATTGTACAGATACAAAATTTTGTCTTATTGTAATCATGTGGATTTTTCAAGCTACATTTGGGCATTAAGGTACTAACAGTATCAGAAATAATATTTTGAGTATCTTTACATCGATGGGAACTTTCATATTTTTCATTTAATTCTGATTTACTACTGTGGGTTAGATGCCGTTGGGCTAGGTGCTAGAGCTCTCTTGTTCTCAATTTCTCCTTTTGTCCTTATTCATCACACTGTTACATTTGGAGTTCAGACCGTCATCACTGAGTGCATCTATTACCTTTCTGCTTCACCTTGGCTGCTTTGGCAACTTCGCCTTTGGTGCTTCTAGCATGACAGACATAGTTGCGCTTGAGATCCTCAGAGGTAACTTTCTTGATGCTCAAGATTTGAGTTCTTGTTTCATCTTCCGTTCTACTGTGACTTATACTAGACATAGAGGGAAGAAAATCAAAGCATTTGAGAACGACTGGAGAGCTACGGACTGTGTGTGAACTAGACAAGTAAGCAACCACAGACCCCCACAACAGGCTAGGGTGAGGAAGGTTGATAAACTGAGCTGCCTGTCATGCAGTGATTACAAAGTATTAATGGTAGGATTCTAATACTATACTATACCATCTATACTACACACCATCCCATTGTCTAGATTGAATCCCAATACCGGCTTCTTTTTATAGATTTCTCTTCAAAACTAAATGTTTCTTTTGCTTAAACTTCTGAGGAAGAATGCTGTATCAGTTTAAAGAGAAGCTTCTGGGGCTAGGTTCATTTGAGTTTTTATCCAGGATTTGTCAATTTCTGGCTATATATTTTGGGTGAGATAACTAATCTTTCCACGTCTTACGTTCCTCTTTTGGAAAGAGGAAAGTTGTAATGCCCACACAGTGCCTTATATGTGTTAATTTATTCAGGAATTCTGAAGACTGAATGTGCTAAGGCATGAATATTAGAATAATACTTAATAAATATTCATGTAGGCCATTATTGTTATCCCATTGGAATAGCTGATGCATTTCAGTGATTCCCAAAGCATGGATTCTGAAGACAGGTAGAATATTTTGGTCAGAAATCTGAAATCTCCTGGTTAAATCCTAACATATAAAAAGGGGAAGCAGTTATGAACAAATAAACTTTGTAAAAATAAATATATCCAACTCTCAGGGAATCAGAGATCAAATGCTTTGGGTCTCACATCAAAATTTAAAATCCCTTTGAACTCCTTTGCTCATCGTGTTGAAAAATCTCTCCGCTACAGTTGACTGCCATCTAGGTTCTCTTCTTGATTAGGCTTATTGTCAGGTATGAGAATTTGGTTAAGGGCTCTGATTGGTTTAGCTTAAGCTTAACTCCACTGCTATCCTATGAACACCGAGTAAGTTTCGATAGCAGCAAAGTGGAACAACATGACTTTCCTTATTATTTATTCATTATTATTATGAGAATGGGCTGCATTTGTCATGTAGCTGACCAGCTGCAAATTTTTAATTATTGTAGTTTTAATTATTGTACCAAACAATTCCTGTTTGGTAATGGTATGCTTCATTTACTGTGGAATCTTCTGTCTTCAAAGATTCACACTTTCCCCTTTGCCAAACCCCCTAAATAGTCAGGTTTATTTAGGAATAAAATATTATTTTATTTTATGAGTGGGTTGTATTACTACCCATCTACCTTTAAAATAAAATTTCAAGTACACAAATATATTTAGTTAATATTAAAAAAATAACTAATTATAAATGTAACTATAGGTTATGTGAGTTAAGAAAGAGGAGGAGAGAGGAAATACATGCTCACTGAAATGCAAAAAACAAAACATAATTACCTGAGACAAAAATACACAGGCCCAGACACTAGGATCAAGAAAAGGAAAAACACAACTACACTGATAGGTTTCCAAATATCCACAACCCTCGACTGTGGACTTTTTATTCATGTAAGATATGTATTCCCCCTACTTCCATGTGGGTATCATAATGTGTGAATCTTACTGGGCTTAAGGCAATAAGGCGCATGCCCTGTGGACAATCTGATGAAGATGCTCAGCCTCAGAACATTCTAATTCAATTCTCTACTGGTCATCAGGCAGCATCTGTTCCTTGCAGTCCAGTAACCCGATTTTGGGATGCAGCCACCAAAAATTCGAAAATCTTGTCGACTTTTGTTAGTGATAGGGAAAAATGAGAATTTTTATTTCCATTGACTAGAACAGACATCCGAGATCATTAGGTTGAGAAACAAAGGTTAGTCACTCCCTTGCCTGCCCCCGTGGATACCTTTCGTTAATGGTTACATCAACAGTGATGTCATCAGGTTTTTTTCCATCAATGGTCCACCAAACCTCATTGCGAGAATCTATCAGAAAACTAAAATAGACTGTGCAGGGGATGAGTAGCTCCTCCCCTGAAAAAAACAAAACAAAACAAAAAAACAAAGATGAAGTTAACCCATCAGTATTTATCCTTCACATGGCTATATTGGTTCTACTTTCTGGCTAATGAGAAGCTATGAATTACATGTACCTGAAACCCTGCTTATGAGTAATTTTCTAGTTGACTCCAATAAGGTAATGTACCATACTTCATTTCAAAAGAAACAAACAAAACCAAATAAAGAAGGCCATCAACTTTGTATGAAACTACCAGAGTGCCCATTTTTTTTCAATATAATCTAAATACATTCTAAAATGATGATATTTGTTTAAAAGTCTCTGACTTTTTTAAACAAAAAAAGGTGTGGTGTCTCACACCTGTAATCCTAGCAGTTTGGGAGGCCGAGATGGGTGGATCACTTGTAGTCAGGAGTCTGAGACCAGACTGGCCAACATGGTGAAACCCTGTCTCTACTAAAAATACAAAAATTAGAAGGGCATGGTGACACATGCCTGTAATCCCAGCTAGTCGGGAGGCTGAAGCAGGTGAACTGCTTGAACCTAGGAGGTGGAGGTTTCAGTGAGCCGAGATTGTGCCACTCCACTACAATCTGGCAATAGAGTAAGACTCCTTCTCAAAAAAATAAAAAGTCTCTGACGATATCCTTTTTAGCCCTAGACCTCCATAGACTGCTCTTCTCCTTTGTTATTTTCCTCATGAAGGGTAACTGAGGATGGGTTCTCCTTATTGTCTGTCCTTAACCAGGAAAGATGGGGAAATACCATCACACAGAGATCTGGGTGAAGAGGCTCATCTTGAAATGTCCAAGCTATCAGGTGCATCCAATAAATTTTAACATAAGTTAAAACTGGAGAATTCTATGCTCTCCTTCTGAGATGGAACATGAGCTTAGGGAGATCCCTAGGCAGAAAACAGCAGTAACAGCAGCGACAGCAGCAGCAACATACTTACTAAGAACTTTGTACAAGTTATCGTACCAAATATTTATATTTATTAATAGGCTTATTTAAACTTATAAAAGCACTATAAGGTATTTTTTTAATCTATGTCTAACAAATGTAAAAACTGAAGCTTAAGGATGCTAAATGATATTCCTAGGTTAAATTATTAATAAGTAAAGGGCCAGGATTTGACCTAGACTGACCTTCCCTCCCAGTTTGCCCAGAACAGTTCTGCTTTATGCCCGCTTTCCTGTTGAACTATATTAATAGGTAGTGGCTATGTTTACTCACAGAAAGTGTCCTGCTCACCCTAATTTGAGCTTAGGCTTATCTGACTGAATGGCCATACTCTATCTGCCCTCCCAATGCAACTGTTCTTAGGTCTTTCCCCTCCAGTTTTCCCTATCTGTATGTCACTAAGAAGATAAAGGACACATGGATTCAACAGTCTTTCTGTAGCATAATTTGACAGGTACAGAAATATATTTATGTTAGTAATAAGGGTTTACCCTGACAGCAGGAAGAGTATTCATATGAATATATGAAGCCATAACTAATTCTAGGAAATTCAGCCTCTTACCGTGTTCTCTGTGTTTCACAAAGCGAGTCATATTTTCAAACTTGTCTTAATTTTTTGGTATTGTTCTCCATCTATGCTGATTACTATCATCTTTTTTTTTTTTTTTTTGAGTAAAATCAAATTTCTATGCCAACATATATAACACAAGATCACTTGTATCTTTATTATTGTTTGTTGAGATAAATTATTCATACCAGGAAAAATGTCATATTTAAAATCTCAAAATAGTTTTGGCACAAGTCAAATCTCATTCTGTTAAGTCCCTGAGCTCTCTCTCTCTCTCTCTTTTTTTTTTTTTTTTTTTTTTGAATCAGCGTCTTCCCTAGCCACCCCAGCCCCCTTGCTCCAGAATGCTTTGCTGCCTGCCCTGATGTCACAGCTACTTTTACTCCTACTCATGTTAATTTTAGATAAACATTTAATGTTATAGCCTTTCTTGCCAACCGTGCTCTGCAGAAACCATGCAGCTTTTCTGACATGAAGACTTAGCGCCCTTGCTCCAAAAAGAACTCTATACATTTTTTTTCTGAGGCTTATTGACAAGAGGAACCAAATAGAAATAATACGGATGCATAAAATGTTCCCTAACATTGCCTATAATGGTCAGTGTTTTAAGCTTTAGGCCTCAGGTGCTCATCCAAACACTGGATGGCAAAGAGGTCCACATCCATGTTCCACATCCATGTGAAACTTTCTGGCAAACAAATGGTGCTTGTGCAGCATCCATTTCAAGTCATCAGCTGCAAAAATGCACAGTGAGCACATGAGGCTCCACTGTAGTGTGGGTAGGTGCACCCTCAGAAACAGCACACTCAAGTTACTGCCACTTGACCAGTCTAGCAGCTGCATGCATGTCAGAGAAGTCCTGCTTATGGCTCAAGGCAAGTGAGCTGAAGACTTCAAGGATCCTTTAGATAGTGGCCCAGAGATACTCATCGGGGCTGTATGTCTCTTGCAGCGACTCCATAGACTTTTTGATTTTTTTTTCATTCTGTCATATATCCCACTTACTCCCTACTGACCACAAAATATAGGTACTGCCTGAAAAAAGAGGTGTTTCAAGTGGAGGATCCATTTTGACAGTTCCCGTGTCTGTCAGCTTTCCATTAACAACTACAGACTGCTTTCTCTACCTTTCTTTTTTATTGAATGGCATCCTCTGAGTTGTTTTCACCCATTAACAACTGACTATTATCTTTAGCACAGTTTAGACAGATGCTCTTTTATACCTCTGTGAAAGCTGTCAGAGTCAAAATAGAGTCACTGGTGCCACATTCTAACGAAAAGGAGTTGAAAGGTCATATAAAAGGGGCCCTCAAACACACAGACCTATTATAAAAACTAGTACAAGGACTCTGAGAACCACTATATTGAACAAAGGCCAGCACGATCCTTACACAAATAATGTTTCTGTGAGGAGGTCTGACCAACAATTGCCAGTCAAGCTTGGACTGATGTTACCCTGTTACTGATTCTTATAACCAAGGATAATTATTTCAAAACAACTTATGTAATCTTCCTCACTATGCCTTTCAAAGCTGTTACATTCCTATGCTTACTGGGTATGACTGTGATCCCAACATGGGATGCCATAGCATGCATATTCTTGGACTGCTATCTGCAATTCATTCCTGAATAAATCCTTTTCTTTTTGGAGAGCTATTATCTTTGTTATGTGGATCTATTGTAAGTGATACCACATAGAAAATAATAAAATTTTCTATAGTTTCCTATTCACTGAACTATGGGAGGCTTTGAGTCAGAAGAACAACATGGGGGTGAGGTGGCTCATGCCTGTAATCCCAGCACTTTGGGAGGCCGAGGAGGTTGGATCATGAGGTCAAGAGATCAAGACTATCCTGACCAACATGGTGAAACCCCGTCTCTACTAAAAACACAAAAATTAGC
>NW_016107358.1:26065-30272 GCF_001604975.1 Cebus imitator | reverse complement strand
AAAAAAAAAAAAAAAAAAAAATGAATAACACATTATCTGTTATTTGGTCAGTTATAAATTATTTTTGTCTAGAATAAAAAATTACTAAAATCAAAAGAAGAACAGTAAGCATTCAATAGTGTTCTCAAACAATGTCTACTAGTTTTATCAGTTGTTACCTATTATATTCACAGTCTTGCCTCCAAGATTCACCACTGACCTTTCATAGTGGAGTAGGAGCTTGAAGGATATTTGAATCTTGTGCTCATGTTGCAGCTTTGGCAAACCAAAGCCCGGTGCAAGCTAAAGTTTGCATCAAACAGAAATCACTAATCAGCAGAGTGAGATGGCTAGCAGTGTGAGAAGGGAGCAGACACCAAGAGTGAAGCAAAAAATTCTTGAATTGCCCATGAGATCAGTGAAGTAACTGTTCTCAAGAGCTGCCTTGGTTTCTGGCATTTCAGTTTGCAAATCATGTGTTTCTTTACGACAGTTGTCTATTTTCTGCATTAACTTAAATGACATTTCATTCCTTGTAATTAAGAGAATCTAAGTGAAATTCAGAGACATAGCTGTAATTACCTGGTTCTTTCTCATAGACCACATGATCATTAGGTGAATGGATCACGGGGGGGCCTGCATTTTTTGGAGAGCCTGTGGTAGAGGAAATGAAAAAGGGAGATGATGTTAAATCACATAGCCTTATTCAAAAATCTGCTCTTCTCTGAACCTGGTCTAACTTCCTGGCATAGTTTGTCAATTGTTTTAGAGAAGGCCTATAGTCCAATACATACTCAATTACTATATTTCATTCATTTAAAACAAGCAAAGTATGAAATAAAGGAAATACAGATTTGATGTCTGCCCCTAGTTCTCGACATGGGCTCCTAAAACCCTTGTGATTTTCTGTGAGATAGAGGTAACAGGAGCATCTTTCATTTTAATTTTGTTCTTAGTCCCAAATTCCTAATATAAGGGCTTCTAAGACCTTTGGAATCTCTAGAGTAATGTGCGTCTTTTTATATGCTAATGACATGACTGGTGACTAGGGCTCCTATATAGCTTCTGGATGACTGCTAGTAGCCAGAAAGATCATAGATTATTAACTCAATCTCCAGCCTTTACCCATTCCTGGAAGTTTGAGAGTGTGGCTGAAATTTCCAGTCCTTTTACTTAATAATGCCTATGTGATGGAACCTGCATAAAAACCCAAAACAGTGAGGTCTGGAGGGCTTCTGGGCTAGTGAGGACATCCACAAACTGGGAGGGTGCAACCCTGAACTCAGGACCCTTCCAGACCTCACCCTATGTATCGCTTCATCTGGATGTTCATTTGAATCCTTTACAATATCTTTTATAGTAACCCAGTAAGTGTAAGTAAAAGGTTGTCCTGAGTTTTGTGAGCCATTACAGCAAATCACAGAACCTGAGGAGGAAGTGGTGGGAATCCTCAGTGTGTAGCCAACTCAGACAGAATTGTGGGTAACCTGGGAACCCACTGCTTGTGACTGGAATCTAAAGTAGGAGGTGGGGCAGTCTTGTAGGAATGAGTCCTTTACCTGTGGGGTCTGTGCTAACTCCGGATAGCTGGTGTCAAATTGAATTAACATGTAGGACATATAGTTAATGTCCTCAGAAAAGGTGAGAATTACTTGGTGTAGAAAAGTCACACATTTTGAGCATAGAAAAAAATAGCTTTTACTTTACAAAGAAACAAAAATATACTAAATAGCCTCCATGTTTCGGGTCAGATTGCTTAACCAGTGTTGCTTTTCAAAGCTGACGTGAGATAGAGGTCTTATGTTGTATAATAACTGATTGCTTTCATGCCTTAATGAGTTGTTTCTTCTCTCTAGGTTTCTTCACATTACCCAGAGTATCTAGTATGGAACCTGGTTAAGTAAGTATTACACTAATGAGTAAATAGATGGAAAATTCACAATCATGATGTTAAGGCTGGCACATTACTCTACTTGATGACTAGTTATCAGTTGAATATTCATTTATGAGATTGCTGCCCTTTATAATATTTAATACTCCAAAACTTAAAATAACATATTGAATAGAGTTGTTAGTGTTATCTTCCAAAGTATGGGCTCCAAAGATTTAATAACCAAGTTCTAATGCTGATTTGGCCATATACTAACCATATAAATATACAAAAGCAAAGTTACTTGTTTTTTCCTAATTTTTGAAAAGCTAAGTTTTTGTAACTCTAAAATGTGGATAATTAAAACTCACATCACAGTTTCATTATGAGAAATAAACTAAGTAATATTTATTAATGAAATGCTACCGGTATATAATAAATACTCAATACTTCACAGCTTTGAAACAACAAATTGCATTGCTTGAAAGTTGAGAAAGAAACTCCCAATGCTCAGATGCGTGTCAATTTTTATATCTGTTAATCAGAGTGACCATGTATGCTTATTCCCAACTTCCCCAAAATGCGTACATTTAAGTACATATATTAGAAGCAACCGCCAGGGTGAATAAAAGGTTATATTATTCATTTGACTTTTAGAATTTAGTCTGTTTTCTTCTTATGAATTAATCACCAGCTAAGCATTATTTAGAAAGTAAGCAGAAAAAGAAGAGAAGTGATTACAACATTGTTTGAATACTCTGTGAACTATATTAAAGCCTTTTTGTAGGTAACTTACACTAAATCTGAAGTCAGACCATTAGAAAAAGCCCTGAACATAGACATGGGATTTAGAATTACTTTTTCAAGTTACTCACTGAGTGTCTCTACACAGGTTACTTCCTGTCAGTCATCCTAATGTTTTTATCTATTAAAAGACAGGGTATGACAAAATATTACCCATATATGCTATCTTTTTTAATACAGTGGACACAGTGGTATCTAGGGCTCATCCCCAAAAGCCACATATCCAGACATGATTTTTCTTTATTTCTGGGTTTGCTAGGAGTTTGTCAACTCTGTCTAAGAATCACCATTTCTCACCCCCATTCTCTTATTGCAAAATAATGGTTGAACATTATTGCCAGCAAATACCTTCAGCAATAGCCACGGCAGTTTCAGTATATAGAAACACAGAGTTTATTTAATCCACGTAAAACACTCTTTTGACAAAAACATTACCTACCATTCACCAATTCTTTATTGCTTGCCTAAAACTGCATTAACACAATATGAATATTATTTCTAATATTCTCAATCAATTTTAGCTGTAAAGTACATATAAAGACACAGACCTTGTTCAAAGTCATGTTTCTAATAAGTGGCAGTGATAAAATTTGAACACAGATCTGTCTGGTACTTCCTTCCCTCCCCAAACTACCTTTACTTCATTCATTCATTCATTCACATATTCATTCAGTTGACCCAGAGTAACTGAATGCTTACTATGTGCATGGAATGGCTCAAGGCTCTAGAGACAGTGCTGTAAACAAAAAACATGAATCTCTTTTCTTATAATATTTACATACTAGTATGTGAAAAAGTATTAAAAACCATAATAAGATGAGCACATATTTGTTATGTGTTCTGAATACTGATCATGCTTACCTACTATCTTTACAGTCAGAGTCCTGGTGAGATGAAATGTACGTCCATTTTCTGGATATGTGACAACACATGTGTAATTTCCATTATTTGAAATTAGGGCAATAAGAAAACTCAAGTTCATATCTTCAGGTACTACATTATGAAAATTCTGTATTTTATTACAGCCCTAGAAAAAGTAAAAAAATCAAATTTTACTTTTCAGACACATACATAGAAAATATACAAATAACACATGCTCAGTCACATCTAATTTTGCACAGAACACCTAAATATTCATGCTGCAGTTTTAATAAAACAGTTTTGGTCAAGTATTTGATAAGATTCCTGCAAAGAATAAATGAAATACATGGCATTATCTTCTCTGATCATGAGAAATTAAAATTCTAAACTAAAATGTGACTTTAAAAACACAGGCTTCCTGTCTCAGGATCAAATTCTGGGCATCCTATGTTGACAGTAAAGCAAAGTCACAGTTTTGAAATAATGACTAAGGATTTAGTAAGCAATTCATTTTCTTTTTGTAATATTTTTTCACTGATTATATTAATTTGGGAATCCAGTCATTCTGTCTGATAATCCAGGCCTCAATTTAGATGTTTGAGTTTGGCATTCTTAATCGCCCTGTTGTTTCTCTGATCAGATATTTCCAAACTATTTGTTTTGTGTTTTTCTTTTACTTTATACCATTTTCTT
>NW_016107358.1:0-26014 GCF_001604975.1 Cebus imitator | reverse complement strand
GCTCACTGCAACCCCTGCCTCCAGGGTTCAAGCAATTCTCCTGCCTCAGCCTCCTGAGTATCTGGGACTATAGTTACATGCCACCATGCCTGGCTAATTTTTGTATTTTCCATAGAGAAGGGGTTTCACCATGCTGTCCAGGCTGGTCTTGAACTCTTGACCTCGTGATCTACCCACCTCAGCCCCCCAAACTGCTGAGATTACAGGCATGAGCCACTGACTTTATCCCATTTTTATAATTGAGTATCACAGATTTCAGAATCTAAAAACAAAATATCTTTACGGGTCTATCAAGGCCTAGGAATGTATTTCTGCTTCTAATTCACATTTTCATGTAATTGTTGACATTTAAAATTGTGAAATTGAACTATCTCATTCAACATAACTAGAATCCTATTTCGAACCCTCAGTCTCACTATTTGGCTAAATTATTACTTTTTGCAATTTTTAAGAAAAAAATCAATACATCATCTGTGACAAAAATACATGTTGAACATTTAGTGTTAGAAAAGATTTGTTTTTGTTTTAAATATCAATAAGTCACCTATGACAAAAAGATTAGGTTATCTCTAAGGCTTTTTACATCTTTAAATTTCTGGGAGTCCACTACTAGCCTGTAATTTCAATTTTTTATATTCACATATTTCATCTTCAATGTTCGTATGATTCAGGTTTTCTTCAATTACTGGAGCATGTATTTTGAAATATGACAGTTATGCAGAGGCACATTTTGTAATGTTTTGTCACAGGAAATGCTTATTTTAAGAACAGCATTGAACTTTCATTTCATGGAAAAGATCATCAAGAGGAACCTGCTATAAGCTCAGGTAACATATTTTTTCAATGCAGCTTCTCCTGTAAGAAGTAAGATAAGCAATACTTCTAGGCACCGTCATATCAGCAAATGATTTCAATATCCTTAGGTTACCACAAAGGATAAGGTCTCAATGGCCTGTATTCTTATAATAAGTTTATGTCAGATTTGGTTTGAATTGAGCTTACAGTATCAATAGAACTCTTATTTTTGTGATACTTTTCATTTAAAGAATCCAAAGGTATTTTCTCCTCGTTTGTTAGCTTAGCTGTTCTTAAATCCCTGCTAAGTAGACAGATCAAACTAAACATGCTGTAGTTTTATAGACAGAAAAAAATGAGACAGATATTCTAGATAATACAGTAGAGAGCTGAAATTCAGTTTGCCAGACAGCTGAATAACAGTCTTTCACTAGCTTCTTAACTAAGAATGAACACCCCTCCTCAGCAATGAGTTGAGGCTATAAAAATTATACTGACAGGCACTTAACATGTACTCTGTCTCATCCGATCCAATTCCAAACATGTCAAGTTTGTAATGCTTTTACCTCCATTTTATAGATGAATGAACAAAGCCTAGAAAAGTTAAGTAACTGTCAATGTCATACCACTAGACGGTGTTAAAGCTGCAATTTGAATTTAGTTCTACTTGTTTCAAAGTCCTTGCTTTTAATTTCACCTGATACGGTCTCTTCATTCTATACAGTAGCCCTGAACCTGTGCTACGCCTGGAGTCAGCCCGAGTGAAAAGCGTGATGTGGCTCCATCCCTTACACCATTGATTCCTGCAATCAGTGGTAAACTGAAGAAGCCCACTTTTGAGGATGCGAAGCCAATTATTGTTATTGAACTTGTCAACAGTATTTCTTTAAGAATGTGATGAAAGAAACTTTTTATAGCTATTTCAAAACTACTAGGCCTAAAACATTTTAGAAATAAAGGGAATATTTTACATTCTAAGTAATATGCATGGTGAGGATAATTCAGGACATTGTCACACTAATGTCAATTAACATTAACTTGTTATGTCTGGTTAGCTTTCTCCTTCTTATGAGCAACTCGGCCTCTAGACCCTTCAACACATGTACCTGAGACACAGAGCATAATTTTAAATGTAATAAATAATTACGTAATAAACTATTAACTATTAAACATAATAAACTGTTGCTAAAATAAATCCTGAAAATGTTATGCTGATTTCAAAACCATTTATTTGGAATCCAGAAGAAAACAAACTTCAATAAAGATTTAGATTTCCCCCAAGAATAGGAAACAGGCTTTAAAATATAAGAAATGAGTTAACAGTAAGAGACTTTCCACATGAAGCAAACACTTGTCTGACTAGAAGACAAACACATCCTTCAAGTTGACCCATTTGTTCCTCATTCTGAATTCAAAAGAGAGAAGTTAAATAGAAGACTGATTTTTCAACCATGTCTTGGTTGCTGTGGCAACAGACCACAACATATAGGTAAAGAACAACACAAGAAAGGACTTTGGGATCTTTCAACTGAAATGAATCATGTGGGGAGGGGAAGGGTGCCGTGGAAGAATGGCGTGACGAAGTAAGAACAAGTGTTTCCATTCAATAAACCTACAATATGTAAAGAACTGCATGAGGGCATGAAAACGGAAAAGACACAATTGTAACTTACAGTTATTCACAGTCTAATGGAGGATTGCAACAAAGCAATAAAAATTATATGGAGACCTGCACTTAACATGTACTCTGTGTCATTTTATCCTCATTCCAAACATGTAAAACTTGCGATGCTTTTACCTCCATTTTATAGATGAACGAACAAGGCTTAGACAAGTTAAGTAACCGTCAATGTCATACCACTAGACAGTCTTAAAGCCGGAATTTGAATTCACATCTACTTGTTACAGAGTGCTTGTTTTTAATTTCACCTGATACTGTCTCTTCATGTTATACAGTAGCCCTGAACCTGTGTCAATGCCTGGAGCCAGCCTGAGTGAAAAGTGTGATGTGGCCCTATCACTTAAAACAGGCTAATTTCTGCAATCAGGGTAAGAGAAATGTGAAATGCAATCACAATAATAATAAAGACAAGATATGAATGAAGTACTATCAAAGTACAGAGCAGGTGATTTATATGGCCTGATGCGGCCTGAAGGCCTCATAACTTTTGAATTTGGATTTGTCTTCAAGTCATGCATCTTGAGTCCTCAGAAGCCCTAAACCACAATAAAAGGCATTTATGGGCAAGGGAGTGTGGAATAAAAACAAAACAACTGAGAAAAACTTAATGAAGAAGAAAGATTTGGGCTGGTTCTTGAAGGATAAGCAGAATATTAACATCTATTGACGAAGAAGACAGACACGGGAAATAGACACATCAGGAGCAAGAAAAGGTATGAAGAACTCACCTGTATTGTCTTAGTTTTTTCCCCTCCCTATTAGGACTTAAATTACAATATTATAATGTTCTGTTTTTATGCAGAGTTCCTTCTTTGGAAAATTAAATTGTATGAGGGCCAGTGGAGGGTAATAAGTTCCATATCTGCATGGTCAGAAACTTGCTCAATACTTGGTGCTTGGTAAACGCTTGATACATTAGTGTTGCCTGATCAAAGGTATGAATGAGAAAAACCAAGACACGAAAGGCATGGAGTTGAGAGCTTGTAGAGTGTATAAGTGCCGATGAGTATTTTGAATCTAAGACATTGAGTGGTGGGTTGTAGGATGAAAAGGGAAAGTAGACATAAAGATACAAACAGTTTAATTGAGATATAAGGTTGGAACTGTTAGTAGTATCTACTGAAGTTTTTGAATCCAAGATTAAGTTGATATAAAACATATTTTACTTTGCTATGAAGTCTCAGAAGAGCTATATAAACTAGTACATCCAATAAACAGAACAAAGTCATTCAAAGATTACACGGCAAATTACAAAGTCCCTCCTATGAGCCAGCACTGGGTTAGGTGCTGGGTATACAATAGCCAGAAAAAAACACCAATGGCCCTTAATTCCTTCAATCATTTAATCAATTCCTAAGTACAATATAATTGGCTCAGTTTTATGTTGTGTGCTTGGCATGCAAGGGAAGGAGAGATAGGGAAAGAGTGGCCACTACTCACTAAAGAAAAGAGAAATGCAATCACTGTAGAAACAAAGACAAGATAAGAATGAAGTGCTATCAAGTACACAGCAGGTGATTTATATGGCCTGATGTGGCCTCAAGGCTTCATAGCTATTTGAATTTGGCTTTGTCTTTAAGTTGTGAATCTTGAGTCCTCAGAGGCCCTAAACCCTATGTCAAATGTATGTATATGCATACACATATAGAATTATATGTGAATCATAGCTCTGAAAGAAAATATGATACACACTCTTTCACACTAAAGTTTGAAAATCCAATCACTATATAGGAAGTGCAGGGAAAGAAAAGAGATAAAGACAAAGCTAAGTTGTCAAACAAATAGAAACAAGCATTTAAAAAACAAAGCCTGCTACACAGACCTTGAACTAACTTCTCAACACTATGTGCTGTGCCAACAAGAAGGCCAAGCCTGGCACTTTTTCAGAAATGTTCTTTCCTGATAGCACTTAATCTAGAAAAGCAAATATTTTCCTATTTTCCAAGAAATATTTATAAAAAAAAGTTTGATCGGTTCTGATTAATTTCACAATAAAAATTAAAAGTAGAGGTAATATATCAATTTTAATAATTACTATGGGTACAAGGAAAACTAGCTTTGAGGAAAGTTATATCTAAAATGATATCTATTCAGATAAATAGCAGTTTAGAGTATTTCAGCAGCTTTGATAAATGTAATCTACAAAACGCCCAATAAAATGGTTCCTTTAATCCTTGGTGAGAAGAGGAAATTTTCTATGGTTTTATAAGTACCTCTAAAAATGAAGTTTTAAATATCCAACTATAAGCAAGAAAATTGATACAGTAATACAAAGTTAGGATAGCTTGCCAAAGACTCTAAATTAATCTCATAACATTAGTAACAAAAGTAACAACAAAAGGATTGTTATCACCTGCATCTTTACTTCTGTATGTTTGGAAATTCCTATGTGAATAAACAGGCAGTCTCCCATTTATATACATATTATATTTCAGAAGTTCTTTTATAAGCCAGCTATTTGAAATTCTGTAAATCACTTAAAACTCTGGTTTGCTTTCCAGACTAGTTATAAAACCTGGCTTATTCCATAAGTATCTACTGAACATCAGTTTAACTCACAGAAGTTAAACTAGAATACATAATGTTGAATTAGTGAATTGTGAATTCTGGGTCCTAAAAAAAAAAAAAAAAAAAAAAAAAAAAAAAAAAAAAAAAAAAAAAAAAAGAGGAGAGAGAAAGAGAAGGCATGTGGAGGAGGACAACCCAATCCTACCCCATTTATTCAGCAATTCTGAAATAGAAACATTTGGTTTTCTGTTCCCTGTAATCTCAGTTTGTCTGAGACTCCTCTGATTTCTCAGGGCCCTCTATCAAAATGTTTCCCTATGTCCCACAGTCCCATTCACACCCCAGTGTGTGTTCAAAAATCACCCTGCCCTTCCAAAATGTCCTAAGCTCCAAAAGTAAAGATGGGACCACCCTCTCTACATCAGTTCTAGAGAGTACAGTTTTTGAAACTGGCCTGAAATCCCAGACTCTCCCATTAATAGCTATATCGTTTGGAATAAATTATACAGGGAAATGTAAACATGTGATTTCCTGACACATTACATAGGGTAGAATCTTAGCTCCTAGTTCCATGGCCTTGGAAATATTTCTCAATCACTCTATACCTTGGCTCCTCAACT
Source organism: Cebus imitator (assembly GCF_001604975.1). NCBI lineage: Eukaryota > Metazoa > Chordata > Mammalia > Primates > Cebidae > Cebus > Cebus imitator. The sequence goes on along the minus strand of NW_016107358.1, from coordinate 20,410 downwards.
TAACATGGGGAAAACACGACAGCTTATTTCATAAGGGTGTTGAAAGAATTAAGTAAAATTAAGCATTTGGAACAATACTGGTGTTCAGCAAATGTTAGCTGTTATTGTTTATCTCTCTGAATTGCCCTTTACTAAATCTGTCAAAATATGGTATCTCCCTCGCAGAGCTGGTGTTACCTACAAACATAAAGCACACAGCAGACTGCCTTGTGACTACTGAAATGTAAGAAATATTAGTTTCCTCTTCCTTTCTTAAGATTACCAGCTTTCATCTTTTAGATAACAGGAAAGCAAATTTCCTGAAACTTATTATTATGAATCTATCTTTTAATCCTCATAGATTTATTTGCATTACTGAAAGAGACATTGTAAAAGTGTTCTCTTTTAGTAATGCAATTAAGTCCATGAGGATTAAAAGATAGATCCATACAGGTAGGAACCAACAGAGGTAGGAACTTCTTTTGATAACAACTAAAAAATAATTGCTGAAGAAGGGCCAAGACACCTAGGTAGACGCTTGGGGATGATTGGAAAAGGCAGAAAACAGAAGGAAAATAGCACTGGTGTTCAGAGATAGGAGGATGCAGTGACCAAGAATCTTTGTTTTGTTTCCAAGATGAACAGAAGTCTTAGGATTACAGGTGTCAGTTGATTACCCAAAGGTAGAGAACCAGAAAGCAATATATCAGAAATTATTAGCAATCTTTTCTTAATCAAATAAGAGAAAACATGATTGGTTGTTGTCTGTCTATTTTAGTTACTGGAATGTGGTTGGATATTGACCATGATAATTGTTTTAAAGCTAGGACTTTTTCTGTCTCCTTCTCAGAATTTATGTCTCCATTTACCCATGAACAGTATCTCCAGAATATGGCATTAGCTCAGTTCTCTCCTCACTTTAGTCTTCTTAAGTGCTTCAACTATCACATGAATGCATCCAATTCTTTGTCTTTAGCTCTGATTGCTCCCCCTAATCTCCAGACCCATAATCATGTAACCACTACCTGCTAGTCACTGCCACCTGCTACCCAGATGTCTCACAGACATCAGCAACTAACTTAACATGGCATTACCTAATTCATTACTTATTTCCTAAACATGCTTCTCCTCTGTTACTTCATACCTTTGTTAATAGCACCATGTCATCCTGTCATGAAAACCAGAAATCTGGAAATCATTGGAGACATGGAGTAAGATATTACACGACTTTGCGCTCAAGAAATATGTAGTCTTAAAGGATACATATCTCTCTCTTCTTAAAACCAACAGTCATTTCTCCTTATCACTCTTATGGAATATGGGAGATCGCTCAGAGTGGTGGGAGAAATTATAAGGAAAGGACGCAAACCTTCTTGAATGGTCAAAAGGTTTTGCATAGTTTTGGGGAATAGTAAGCTGAAGGCAGCTGTTCTACCCTGAGGCAGAGGGCGAGGCGTAGGTACAAGGATGTTTAGGGGAATTTATCTTAAATGGGCTTGTTTACTCATGTTGTCCTAAAACCTACCTTTGCTCATCCATGAGCATGACTGCTTCCTGTAAAGGGTAATGATAATGCTAATTACTCACAGGTTGTGTTTGCTCTAGGCTGTCGGCGTTATTTCTGTACTGAATAGAAGCCAGTGGCTCCAGCTTATGGAGGCTTCTCACTCTCCAGCAGACCCCTAGCTGCTCTCACGCAAAACACCTGTGTCTTAGTGCTCCTGTCATCCATTGCTCAGCCAGAGCCTGCAGGATAGACTCAGCAGTCGGTGGCCCGTGTGAGCAACACTGCAAAGGATCACGATGGAACCCACTAAAACAAAGGTGAAGAGGCTGCACAGTCAGTAAGTCATTGGTGCCCACTCAGGGTTTTCAAGTTCGGGGGAATTTTCAAGTTAGGGTTTCATCCTGGGACAACAGTTATCTGCTCAACAGAAACAGTGTATGAAAGTATTGAAACAGCTGCCTAAAGCTAGCAGGGCCTCAGTTTTGCAGGCTCAATTAAGGGACGTAATGCAAACTGTGGTTTCCCATAACCCATGGTTCCCAGAAGAAAGCACACTAGACCTAGAGCTCTGGGAACAAGTGGGGAGAAATCTTAAATGACATCATGCACCATGGCAATGGATCCCAGTAACATCTTTAAAGTATGGCCCTTACAGAGCTGCTTTGGCCTCGCTCTATACAGCAGAGCCTAAAAAGGGGAGGGAGGATGAATCATCACCTGCCTTACTTTCTCCTCCTCCTCCCTCAGCCCCATAATTACCATGTAAAGATACAAAAGAGGAAATGGAGGTTTATCCTGAGCACTTTCCTCCAATAAATTGGGAAAAACACAAGGGATGCACTGTAGCTATGGGGCCCTGTCTTAGGAAAGTGGCATTAGATGGGGAGCTCTTGGCCTGCCCTATGGTAATGCAAGATTAACAATGCAATTTGGTATACGAACCCACTTTTTTTGACGTTTATAAAGAGTTAATAAAAAGCATGAGAAAAAATGGAGTGGCTAGCCCATTTACAAAAGGATTAATTGAGGCCATAGTAAACAACTTCAGTATGTCTCCATAGGACTGGTTAGTGTTAGCTAAAACAACATTAGAGACCAGTCAGTACCTCCTCTGGAAGGCAGAATATGATGAGCTGTACAAACAACAAGCCAACCAGAATCAACTGGTCAGGCAAAACACAAGGGCTGCTATGCTCCAGGGGAGGGCTTCCCATGTCAATGTACAACAACAATTAAGTTTTGTTCCCAAAGCCTATGCACAAGTGTCTTTGTGTGTTCTCAGGGCTTGGGACCGAATTCCCGAAGGCGGAGTTTAACAGGGATTCTTTGTGAATGTTGGACAAGGGCCTTAGGAGCCATTTGTTGAACTTATCAATTGGTTAACCCATGCAATTACAAGACAAATTAATCATGCATAGGCCACCGATATCTTATTGCTGCTACTGGTTTATGAAAATGCTAACATAGAATGTCAGCAAGCAATGCAGGCAATCAGAGGAAAGGCAGCTACAGTCAAGGAACTTATATGAGCATGTCAATTGGTGGGGATTGAAACACACAAAGCCAAAATATTGGCTGTGACATTAAAGCCTCCTAAAGTGATAAAGGAGATAAGCGCAAATTGCTTTCTATGCAGAGAGCTAGGTCATATGAAGTGGAAATGTTCCAACAATACAGACCAAAGTAACTTAGGAAAACAACCCCCCTCTATATTCCCCCAATGTAAAAAAGGGAAACATTGGGCAAATCAATGCAAGTCCAAATTTGATAAAGATGGCAACCCCCTAAGTAATCAGATGGGAAACTTCATGAGGGGCCAGTCCCAGACTTTGCTCCAAACTGAGGCAATGCCAGCAGTCTTCCTTGATCCAATGGAAGGTCTACAGTCCTCTCTCTCAGAGCAGCCACCTCTAGGAGGAGAGGACTGGACTTCTTCTTCCCTATTGAATTAGTGCTAAAAGAAGGAGAAGACCCTAAAAGGGTTGCAACAAGGATCTGGGGCCCACTGCCTCTGGGAACAGTGGGATTGGTCCTAGCGCAATCAAGCCTATCCAATAAAGGAATCAATGTGCTCACCGGGGTAACTGATAGTGATTATCAAGGTGAGATATTGGTTATGATAGAATGCAAAGGTCTGCATACTCTTCCTCTTGGTTCAAAGATAGCTCAGTTACTACTTTCACCATACTGAGTCCCAAACACCCAGGGAAAGGAAAAAAGAAAGGGGAGTTTTGGAGGCACAAGAACCACAGAAGTATATTGGAACCAATTAATCCCTGATCAGAGACCCATGATTACCTTAAAAATCAGATATAAAAAACGTACTGGCTTATTGGACACAGGGGTGGACATTTCAATCATTAGAGATCAAAACTGGCCAGAAATTTGGCCTTGGGTCACTAAGAAACAAAAACTTGTCGGCATTGGGAAGTGTATAGAGCCAAGCAGAGTGCACACCCCCTAATATCTTGTGATTACGAGGGAAGAAAAGCAGTTATACAACCTCTAATCATGCCTATACCTGTTAATCACTGGGGATGGGACTTATTAGCCCAATGGAGGATCACTCTGCAGACCCCTTTCTAATAATGGCCACTGTTGTAATTCCTCTCCTAACCCTGACGTAGCTCTCTCAAGATCCTATTTGGATAGAACAATGACCTTTAAAGGGAGAGAAATTACAATGAGCCCATGAATTAGTTGAGGAACAATTAAATGCCAGCCACACAGAACCATCAAACAGCCCTTGGAATTCACCCATTTTTGCTATTCCCAAAAAATGTGGCAAATGGAGACTTTTGCATGAGTTATGGGCTATCAATGATAATGTGCAACCTCTGGGGACCCTTCAACAGGGGCTCCCTTCCCCACAGTGAATCCTTGAGATTGGCCTATAGTCATTACTGACTTAAAAGACTGCTTTTATACCATTCCCCTTGCAGAACAAGACAGAGAAATATTTGCTTTTACAATACCAGCTATCTACAATGAAAGGCCAGCTCACTGATTTCATTGGAAAGTATTTCTTCAAGGAATGATGAACAGCCCACAGTCCTACCATGTGTCAGTATCATGTAAATCAAGCTTTTCTTCCCCAGTAGAAAAGAATTTCTTAATTGCAAGATTTTCCATTATATGGATGACATTTTACTAGCAGCCCCAATGGAGCCAGTACTTTTACGTTTATATGCCTCTGTCATAAGGAATACACAGTTAAGAGGTTTAATCATAGCATCTGAAAAAGTGCAGATGTCCTCACCTCAGAAATATCTTGGATACATACTAACTTCCTGGTCAGTAGGACCTCAAAAGGTTAAATTGCATATTGACAATTACACACCTTAAATGATTTTCAAAAATTACTGGGCAATATTAACTGGCTTCACCCCACCTTGGGCATAACTACTGACAAATTACAGAACCTGTTTCTATCCTAAAGGGCAATAAACCCCTGGACTCCCCCAGATATTTAACCCCTGCTGCAAAAATAGAGCAGGCTATTTCTCAGAGGCAACTAGATTGCATAGAACCCATGATATTCAGTCCAACTGTTTGTTTTTCCTACTAAACATCCCCCAACAGTATTAACAGGACGGATGGCCCCAGGGCTGCGCTTCCTAGAATGGGTGTTTTGCTCACATACTGGGACTATAACACTATCTCCCTATGTCCAGTTAATTAGTAAAGTCAACTATACAGGCGGCAAACAATGCAATCAATTACAAGGTTATGACCCTGATGTCATAAGAATACCCTTAAGTAAAAAAGAATTGGAAGCAGTCCTGCCGCATCTCTAGACCTTTAGATAGCACTCTCTGGTTATAGGGGCCATGCAGAACATGCCCTTCCCACTGACAAATGACTCCAGCTCTTATCTCATACTCCTGTAGTTATGCCTACAAAGTAGTTCACTCCCGCATACCTAATGCTTTAATGCTTTTTACTGATGGCTCTGGTAAAAATGGATCAGTGGCTTTCTGGTGGGAACCACATAACTTTCTCCATCTGGATTTACTAGCAATCAGAGAACTGAGGCTGGAGCCCTAATATTGGCCCTAGAAACCTCTTCCAGTCAGACCATCAATATTGTTAGTGACTCTAGAACCTTCAAATAGCCCTCATAAAGTCCACTCTCAAGCCCACCTTGTGTACACTTTTTTCTTCCACTTCAGCAATTGTTGGATCAACCTACACATCCTATTTTTATTACACACAGCCGGGCCCACAGCTCACTGCCTAGCCCACTAGTTCATGGCAATGATCAAGCAAACCTTCAGGTTATGAAGTCACTGCTTGACCAAGCCATCCAATCACATGAATTTTTCCACCAAAATTGGAGAAACTTAACTAAACAATTTCAACTTACCCAAAGACTAGTTAAACAAATTATCCTGCAATGCCCAGATTGCCAGCTCACAGGCATGTCCCTTCCTTCAACAGCTGTTAACCCTAAAGGACTAGAACTTAATCATTTATGGCAAACAGATGTTATACACATCCCTGAATTTTGAAAACTAAGATATGTACATGTATCCGTTGATACCTATTCCCACCTAATTAGTGCACACGCTCTTCCTGGAGAGTCCACCTGGTAGGTCATTAAACAGCTTCTCTGAACTTTTGTGTTTATGGGGCAACCCACAAAAATTAAAACTGATAATGGTCCGGTTTACACCAGCTCACAAGTTCACCAATTTTGTCACATGTGGAATGTCCAACATTCCACAACTATCCTGTACAACCCCCAAGGACAGGCCATAGTAGAATGTGTCCATTCCACTCTTAAGAAGATGCTCAAGAAACAAAAGGGGGAATATGGGTAAGGAACTTGCAACACTATTGGTCCAAGCCTTATTTACCCTTAATTTCTTAAATTTAGATAATAAATTTCAATCAGCTATAGAAAAGCACTTTGCTAAAACCTCCCAAGATATAGAACCCACAGTTTTATGGAAAGATGTAAATAGTAATGTATGGTGTGGTCCAAATGATTTGTTAATGTGGGGAAGAGGATACGCTTGTGTTCACACCCCCTCAGGTCCTCTTTGGAGTCCAGCACGATGCACCAAACCTTCCCACGGTGTGGCCAGGACCCAACCTTGTACTAGAAATGAAGGAAATGACCCCGCAGGACCCGCAGCCCTGGATGATGCTGCTTCCTTGGATGACACAGGCCCCGGACATTACCTGGCAGATGTTGAAGAAGACAGCTCAGAAGGCCGAGCAAATCCTACTCTGCACAAAAACACCATTCACTCCAGATAATTTCTTCCTTGCTATGCTCTCTGTTGTACATTGCAACTCACATAGGGTATTGATCCTTTTTGTGCTCTCGCTTTGTCTGCAACTCATATCTGTTACACTCTGCTGGGCTCATCTCTTAGATCCACCTTTTTTCTGCCCTGTTACCTGTGCAGACACACCCTTCCCAACCTCTGATAATGTCACAGTGTGGCTAGGAGGGATTGACTTACCTCCATTAGGGTCCCTCATTAATGGCACACATTGGACTGAGGTGCCAGGTAACACTACATATCACTCCACAATCCTCCCACTTTGTTTAAGTTATATAAGTTGTAACCCTTATTTTATACCGGCCCAAACACAATTATGGCTACATCATGGCAAAGGAAATGCTTTAACATTCTTGGCTGCAGGTAGCCTCAAGCCAGGAAATGCAACCAGTGCCACTTTCCCCAACATTCCTCCCTGTACTAAAGAACAAAGCCAGGAAAATAATGGATTGCACTTTGGCTGGGAAGTCTGTCATGGGGGATAAGCCCATGTTAGGCAATTATAACATCATAGACTGGTGCCCCCACAGCTATTTGCCAGCTAACCATACTGATGTCTATGTCTATCGTGGCTTCAATCACAGTTTCATAGGCATGTCCTGTTCCCCTATGATTTAGGCAGATGAGGGATGAGATATCCCAGAACTGAAGTACAGTCCATGCCACCCCAAAACACTCTACGGTGCCTGGGACATCTTAGCAAACCCCTCTTAAAACCTGGCATGGGATATAACATAATTCTAGTAACAAGTAGACTATGACCATTATTCATAATCACACAGATCACCACCTGATTTGCACCACCTATCCATATGTTTTCCTTGTGGGAATCAGTATTTCCAGAACATCTCAAAATTCCATGTTTGTAACCCAAGTGCAGGGTCAGGCTTGTTTTGCCTCATGCATCACTAATTGCAATATATCAAATTTAAAAATTACTAGTGTCATGATATTAAGAAGACAATTTGAGGCATTCCTACCAGTCAATTTGACACGTGATTGGCACGGTTCCTCTGCTCTTGCCACCTTAGAACATGCCCTGTCCCAATTCAGACACAAAAGATTCACAGGTACATTTACAGCCTTTGTAGTTTCTGCCATAGTCATCCTAGCCACTGCTATTACGGAATCAGTTCAAACAGCTTCCTTTGTGGATAACTTAGCCAGTAAAGTGTCTAATGAACTTCTCTTACAGCAGGATATAGGTCAAAAGATTCTTGCATGTCTGCAAGCCCTTGAGGCTGCCTTGGGATATATATGGAAGCCACAAGATGCACTGGCATTCTGACAGCAATTAAACTTCAACTGGGAGCATAAGCATATCTGTGTCACCTTTCTATCTTGGAATCAATCAACACATAGTTGGGATGAGGTGAAACAACACCTCTGGGGAACCTTACATGATAATGTAACTCCAGATGAAAAGCAACTTACAACTAAAATTCAAGAATCCTTAAACACCATAGATCTACATGCCCAACAAACAGCCATATGTAAGGATGTGCAAGAACATCTCTCATGGATAGACCCCCACTCCTGGGGGTCACTCCGTGATTGAAAAAAAATATTACTGATTATACTCATGTTTGTCTCATGTTGTTTACTAATTCTAGGATGCAAAGCTGGAAAATGAGCTGTAACTGCTACGCCTGACAAATCTGTTGCTGTACACATCTGTGCTCTTTAATTAATAGAATCTGAGGCAAAAAAACAGAAAAGGGGGCAATGTGGGAATATCTGTCAGAGTGGTGGGAGAAATTATAGGGAAAGGACACAAACCTTGAAAGGCCAGAAGGTTCTGCAGAGCTTCAGGGAAGAATAAGCTGAAGGCAGCTGTTCTACCCTGAGGCAGAGGGCGAGGAGTAGGTACATGGAAGTTTAGGGGAATTTATCTTAAATGGGCTTGTTAACTCATGTTGTCCTAAAACCGACCTTTACTCATGCATGCACATGACTGCTCCATGTAAAGGGGAATAATGTTAGTTACCTGCAGATTGTGTTTACTCCAGGCTTTTGACATTATTTCTGTACTGAATGAAAGCAAGCAGCCCTAGCTTATTGAGGCTGCTCACTCTCCAGCAGTACCCTAGCGGGTCTCATGCAAAATCGCTGTGTCTGAGTATTCCTTTCATCCATCACTCAGCCAGAGTCCGCAGGGCAGACTCGGCAATGGAACCAACAAGTTTACATTTTGATAAGGTCAACATGGTGAAACCCCGTCTCTACTAAAAATACAAAAAATTAGCTGGGCATGGTGGTGCGTGCCTGTAATCCCAGCTACTCAGGAGGCTGAGGCAGGAGAATTGCCTGAACCCAGGAGGTGAAGGTTGTGGAGAGCCGAGATCACGCCATTGCACTCCAGCCTGGGTAACATGAGTGAAACTCCATCTCAAAAAAAAAAAAAAGAATAGAAATTCTTCGTATTTACAAACTTATTTGCATTAAATTATGAGGTCCTCTGGGACTACACAGCTGTTGGCATATATTTTATTCATTATGGTGTTCCCCTAACTCCCTGGCATACTGCATTAATCACAGTTAATCTTCGGCTAATATACAGATATTCTTCAACTTATGGTGAAAGTTACATACCAATAAACCTATCATAAGTCAAAATTATAGTTAAGTCAAAAATGGATTTAATGGTGGCAACACAGCAGACGGTCCCCAACACGATGGTTCTATTTATGATTTTTTAACTTTATGGTAATGTGAAAGTGATAAACATTCACTAGAAACCATAGCCCCATCATAAATCATAAGAAGCTACTTGACATGCCATGAGGTTTTATCCCAATAAACACATCATCAAGTTGAAAAACTTAGGTCCAACCACTGTATATCAAGGACTATCTGTAGTCATGAATGAGTGACTAAAAAAATAAATGAAGTAAAAAATGATACTGAAACAGGCACAAATAAACAGGAGTACATGAGACGAAAATTATTTCCTGCTGGAGGGAACAAGGAACAATTAATAAAGGTGGTACAATTTGATCTGTTCTAAAGGGAGAAAGGCATTCCAGGCAGAAGGAACGCATGAGGAAAAAGGAGAGGAAAAAATGGCAGGATGTGTATGGGAATAACCTTATCAAATAAGGTTCAAGATTAAAACCTTGATTGCAGGGTAAATAATCATACTTTTTTTTTAACTGGAAGGCATATTACTTACTGATGTATGTAAAACTGTTAACCATCATTTAGGCTTTTTACTATAAAAATTTATAATCAGAGAGAGGTCAATAAGCTCCTGTATCTTTACTAGTCCCAACAAGTATTAATAGAGACTATGTCCTATTTCATGTAGAGCTACTCACTGCACCCCAAGGTTATTTTGAAGCAAGTCACCTACATCATATAATTCTATTTCTAAACAATATTTCTTTGAGTGTCTCCAAAAATAAGACTCCTTCTGCAAGTATAACTACAGTACCATTATCAAGTTTAAAAAGTAATAATTTATTAGCAACATTAGTATTCCATGTTCAAAATTCCCTGATATTTTAATAATCTGTTATATAGTTGTTTCCAATGAAAAAGATCCAACTGAAGTTGATTCATTGCAATTGATTGTTAAATCTTTTAAATCAGTCTCTTTCTCTGTATCTCTTTCTCTTCCTCCCTCCTTTTCTCCCTTCCTTCTCTCCCTCTGTCCCTCTTAGTCATTTTATTGTAAAGTAAAGCACATACCAAAAAAAACAAAACAAAACAAAATAAAACACACGCATTAATGAGTTATTACAAAGCAAAGGCCTTTGTAACCATCATTCAGGTCCAGGAACCTTGCCAACCCCTCTTGAAGGCCTTCTTCATGGCCCATATCAATCACACCTCCTTTACTACTTTCCAAAGTAGTCACTGTCTATACTTATAAAGTAAAATCACTTTATTTATATATTTCTCACCTACATGTGCATGCTTAGATGCTATAATTCTATCTACTTTTTAAATGCCTATGTTTCTTTTAATATATACAGTCCCATTTCACGATATTCCTTTTCTTATAATTTATCTTTTGAAGAACTCAGCACATCTGACCCATAGAGATTCACATAGACTAGATTTTATTGATGACATATTCATGCTGAAATTCAAGATATTTCTATGTTATTTACATATCTCCTGCAAAATGACAGTGGGAGCCAAAGGCTTAATCGGACTCAGGTCTAATTCATTTGGTAATATGAATCAATAGACAATATTTTCTTCTTTTATCAGAAGAAACATGTCTGGTGGTTTTTCATCTTGTGATGTTAGCAGTCTTTGATGCTTAAATGCTTAGATTTATTAATTTACTAAGAGTTGCAAGAAGATGATGCTCTAATTGTATCATTAAATTTTCATTTATTATTAGAAACACTTTGCAAAACACACTGCTTTACAACACTTCATTAACCAGTGTTACATGTCTTCTGGGAAAACCAGAATGAGAACCTGATTGTTCTCCTTTACCAGTTTTTAAGATAATAAACTGATTTCCTATCATCCAAATATCATTCATGAAATTTTGTGGAAATGTCATTATGAAATTAAAAATTTCACCTGACTTCATAGGATTTAAATCATTGCAATTAGGTTCAAATTATTTAGGCTCAAATTGTTCATCTTTGGCCAACAGAAGACTCTTCAAATTGACTCCTAAGTTGTATTATTAACAACTTAAGCAGAGACAGAATTTAAAATTTTCAGCTTTTGAAATCTACAACAAGCTGTGTTTGTAGAATTTTTTATTTCTCTCTGGAGTTCTGTCGACTTTTGCTGCATATTTTTAAAGCATTGTTATTAAGCACATAAGTTTTTGTTATTTTTATGTTTCCCTGATAAAGTGATTCTTTCATTATTATAAAACATCATCTTTATCTCTGGTAATCCTCACTGTCTACTTTATCTGACATTCTTATGGCCATTCTAATTTTCTTATTGTATCTGCCATTTATTTATTTATTATTTTTAATTTTATTTTTTTTCTCCCTTTCACCTTCTATTAATCTTCTATTATCTATTGTGTTTTATTCTGGTATCTTTCTCTTAGATGACCTTCATTTCTAAAATGATTTAATTTCTTCTAAGTTTGTATGGAGTTACATAATATATATAATTTTTGGATGTTTCTAATTCTTATTATTTCTTCACATCTTATAACATTTTAAAATGTCTTTTAGCTCATTTAGGAAATAGCAGATTTTTCTGAATTTTAAAATATTAAAGGATTTTCTAAGTTCACCAAGTTATCTTTTCAAAACTGTGAAGTCTTGGTCTTAAGATGTCCTGGGTTTCTTCTCCTGCTCTATTTTTATCCAGTCCTTCTCTTTCCTTCCGATATATTGTCCTCATCCAGGTTACTTTTGATTCTACTCTCTGTAGCTTCTCCTTAACATGGCTGGTCATATTACAGAGTTGTGAGCAACTACAACTTTACCCACCCCTTCAGTGCCTCTTGTTTAGGTCTCTTGCACCACCCTTTACTAGAGAGCGAAATCTCTCCCAATTTCAGCTCCTGTTCTCAAATTGGCTCATCACACTCTCCGGTAAGTACCTGTTGGCTCTTTTGGTGCCCTCCTGCTGTCAAGTCTGACAGACACCACACTACTTCCAGATGCTTCCTTCCTTACTCACAAACACTGATCCCATATGGGCTTAGGCTGTTGGTGGTTTGTCTCAGTTAACTTTATCAAAAGTGGTTCATGTGGATAACATGTCACTGAGTTATGTTATAAATTCTGTCCATGGGGTTTTGGCTTTGGTGTATGTAGAAAGTTGAAGCAATTCAAAAGCTATGTTGCTGCTACAATTGCTACCTTCCAACACTTTTATATTTTGGTTAAACACTTTCCAAATCCCTCAGATGTGGAAGAGGCCTTAGATGGACAGTGCCTACAAAGGGGGCAAAGAAGAAAACACACATAAACAAGAAAATGCAGTACTGACAAATCAAGGAGTTGAAATTCACCTCATAAATTAACAGCTTATGACTTCATTAAGCAGGAACTAGAAGTGGGCAAAATTTCTTAAAATGTATTTCACATGAAGTTAACGGAAATAAGGTAGTTTTGGTATTCTAGTTAGAGTAATTTCAAAAATAGTGGCCTGAGACAGAGTACTGTATACCACTTCCTTTAAAATGGTACAAAATGAAGATGTGGTAAAATATTTTCATAAAGTTATCATGGAATAAATCAGATAATCTGCCCAGAAATGCCTTTGCTTATACATATAACTCAGCAAATAAGTATTGTCATTTAATACGCCATTAGAGAGAATAAAATGTAGTCTAATTTTCCTTACCATATACCAAGTGATGGTCGGTTTGACACTGGAAGGAAAATATCCATCTACGTTTGGACAAGTGATCTTCTGAATACCATATTCTATATATAGTTTCTGCACTGGGAGTTTCATGGGGGAATTGAAACAGCTGTCTTTTTGAACAACTTCCAAGGGAAATGCAACTTTGCTGCAATATGTGGTGTTCCTGAAAAAGAAATATACAATGAATGGGTAGTATCTGCATTTGATTTCACATAGCAACCACATTAAAATGAACTAAGTGAAGCAATGCTACATATTGAGGCATCATTTATATATGTAAGTTCATGTGAGAGATAAAATGGAAGTGGAGGCATTTCCTCCAGCAATTGACATCACAGAATAAAAAAGGCACCATTAATTGCTAAATGTACTAAACTATTACTAATGTACTAAAGTATTTATACTTTCAGATGTGATCCTGAATGTGTGTTTGTCAGTGTATATAAATAGTCATGTGTCACATAATGACGTTTCAGGTAACGGTGGATTACACATGTAATGGTGGCTTCATAAGATTATAATGGAGTTTAAAAATTTCTATTAGTGATATCATTGTCATGGTAATGTCACAGGACAACATATTATTCATATGTTTATGGTGATGCTGGTGTAAACAAACCTATGCACTCTCAGACAAATAAAAGTCTATAGTAATGTCCCAGGCTTTCGCATTCACTCACTACTCACTCCCCCATTCTCCCAGAGCAACTTCCAGTCCTACAAGCTCCATTCATAATAAATGCCCTATACAGGTGTACCATTTTTTTCCCTCTTTCATGTTATATTTTAACTGTGTCTTTTCTATATTTAGAGAACTTAGGTCCACAAATTCTTACCACTGTGTTATAACTGCCTATAGTATTCAGTACCACAACATGCTACACAGGTCTGTAGCCTGGGAGTAACAGATTACACCATACAGCCTAAGTGTGTAGTAGGCTCTGCCATCCAGGTTCATATAACTACAGTCTACGATGGTCACGCAATGACAAAAATCAGCTAACAAAACATTTCTCAAAACACATCCCCTGTTCTGCTGTTCGACATAGCAAAATATAACTGTGTATATGTGTAACACTTAAAACGTTCTCAATAATACTGGGTGCAGGTAAGACACAGGCATGAATGGCATATTTATGCAGAGTCAATAATGGTATAAGCAACCTTTGGGGAAAAAAACATGTTTATAGGATCATAAAAAAGCCTTAGTTTTTGCCCTAGTAATCTTATGCCTGGATATTGTGTCACATAATCGAACAACAGAAAAGGGGGAACAGAGATAGCACATAGTCAAAGATGCCCATCAAGAGACAGATCAGCAAGGAAAAACATTTAAAGCCATAGAAAAATGTGACAAGTGGAATACTATAAAGAAAACTGTGGTACAATCATTCAAAGTTGTTGTGAGAACATATACAAACAATCAGGCATGAAGGAAAAAACACATTCAACTTCTTAGGATGACTGGGGAATTGCATTTGCCCTGTAATGATCACACAGGTTGTTCAGTCACCTGGAGGGCTTACTTCCCTCATCCCCTCCATATCACATGCAGGCCTTCTCTGTGAGCTTCTCCCACCTCATATCCGAATTAGGTCTGTCATTTATGGAGCACCTTGGACATTTCCTTGATTCAATTTGTTATAGTTCAAAATTATATTTTTTATAGATATGTATCTATATCCTCTGTAAAATATAAGTCCTACAAGACTATTTTTTTCTTATATTAATTGCATCTACTATAGTGTCTTAACTTCAGTAACTGCTTAATAAATATTTATTATTAAATAAATGGAATGAATGTAAAGCATGTGTCTACAGATAGAAACATAAAAAAGAACATAGAATAAGCAAAACAACTGATTTTTTTAGGGTGATGTGGTAAGGAGTCTATGTCTGCCCATTTTTGTGAACTTTGTCTACAGTACCAAAATGACTCATGAATGCAGGCTAAATATAGTGGAAGGGGTGGGAGATGCATTCTCAAAGATGGAGGGGGGCGTGTTAAAGATGACTTTTTCCAATACTTGGAAGGTGGCAAGGGGGAGTGGCAGGCATGACCCTTACCTACAAATAACAAAAGGTCTGCCACGTGGAAAATGGATTCTATAGGTGAAAGTTATAGAAGGTAAATTTAAGTTTAAAATAAGAATATATGTTCTGATTAAAAAAAAATGTAAAGAACAGTAGTTGGATTGACTCAGCTCCCAAAGTTGAACAGTATTGGGGTAAGAACATAAATAAAATACTGAAAGATGAAACTAACTTTATGGTCTTAAAGACATTCAGGCCTATGATTCTACATGGTTCAGTTTAAGGTCATTCTCAGCTTAGACATTTCCTTGGTGAAACAGGAAACTTTGTAGTGCTCCTACCCGACAATTTCAATTCTAGATTCACTTGAGGAACATGGGAGATAAAGATGTAAACTGAAGAGGTGCCAATCTGGAAGTTAATAAATAACATTAAATGTATATGCAGGAGTTAACATCCACGCAGCCCTACTTTTATAGTGTAAAAGAAGATCGGAAAAATTTGTGGAAGAGCTACAAGCAAGTAGTAAGTAATTAAGAAAACAATAATACCTGTACAGATACATTAAGATGCACAGTAGAGACCATAGTTAAACAGAAAGCTCCTGATGACTTCTTCCCATTGGGAAATGTCAACAGATGAACAATTACCAAAGATAAAAATGAGCTCAGCAAGCATGTATCCCAACTCTCTTACTATGTGGATGTAGATACCACAGCCCTCAGACATGGACAGGACTTGCCTAAGGTCACCAGCTAAGCAGTGGCAGAGTGGAAGTGATGGCCTGTTTTCTGTCTTCTCCTAATGCTCTTTCCACTATAATCTGCTTTAACTTCTACCAACTTGTATTAGAACCTAAATTACGAGAACATGAGTACTTCAGGGTCCTCAGAAACCCATATACCAGTCTAAAATCTACTCCAATAAAATTGAAGTTTCCTATGAGAGCCTCAGAAGGGCCTTCAGAGGTTATAGACATTCCCCCTTACCCCCAACCCCGAAGAACACAGCAGTCCAAAGGCCTTTCTGTGATAGAAAGGAGGTTCTTTTTCACATAATCATAACTTAGCTTACATTTACCAAAGTATAGTAATAGTTTTCCATCAGGGAATAGTTACTCTTCATGAGAGCAAAAACATCTGTGATTATTTATTGTTACGGACTGAAATGTGTCACCCCACCCCAAGGTATATGCTAAAGTCCTAACTCAAGGTACATTAGAATGTGACTACATTTAAAAACAGAAAACTTAAAGACATAACTGAGCTAAAATGAGGTCACAAGGGTATGACTAGCATCCTTATTAGAAGAGGAGATTAAGGGGAGACCATGTAAAGACATGGAAAGAAGATGGCCATATACAAGCCAAGGAGAGAGGCACCAAGAATGAAATCAACCCCGCCAACACCTTGATCTTGGATTTCCAGACTCCAGAACTGTGAGAAGGTAATTTTGCTTGTTTAAGTCACCCAGTCTGTGGTATTTTGTAATTGCAGCCCTAGCAAAGCAACACACCTGTTAAATAGCACGAAATTGTTAAAAACGAATAACCCAGGGAGTTTAGAAAACAAAGCCAAGCCGGGCAGCTAAAAAGTGACTGAGGGAATTAGAATTAACCCTGAAAATGGCTATTATTTGATGAAGCCTCAGGTTTTTAAAATTAATTTTTTTCTTTTTGTTTTGTTTTTGCAAAAACAACAATAATGCAGTTAAAAAAAGAGGAATACTGTAGAATAAAATATAAAATCTACAAAACTTTCAAGGGAAAAAAAGGGGATTTGAAAGAAATTTTACAGTAACGGTAAATTGCTTGGGTTATATTCTTAGATTGCCAGAGATATGGTAATCTTGTGCTTCTCAGGGGAAATTTGGTAGAAATGTAAAAAGCATTGTCATACATACATACATGCCATGCCTCCCAAAAGAATATTTGGGAGAATATTAGGACAGAGAAAGTTCTAAGGAGGAAATTGTAACTGAAAAGGCAAACCTTGCGCAAATGAGAGAGACGATTCCCAGTTTGCTCTAGGTCTTCTGATTTGGGGGCTAGATTTGCAGTGTCCAATAGAAATTAAACCACATATGTAATTTTAGACATTTCAGTTTCCACACTAAAAAATAAAAGAATATTTGGGAGGCATCACAGGTATTAAGGGAACCTGAATTTCTCTTCTGTGTCAGGTACTTTGAAAGATGCCAAGAATAACAGAGACAAATGAGCTCTCTCCCCTGCCCTGTTCAAAGTCTAGGGAACTGGATGCCTCCAGGGGAGCATAAAGGTATGCAGGTCCTGATGTCACGAGAAGGGACAAATAACAAGGCTCCACTTTTAGACAACTTTGATATGTCTTAGGCTCTGGAAAGAAACTCCCTCCGAGAACATTCTAAGGCCAACAGCCATTTCCTCTGCATACCTCCTTCAGCTCCCTCCAGCTAAACCAGGGAGAATTACCTGATTAAATTCTATCTAAATGCGTCCGACTTCTCCCCAGCTTCCTAGCACATGGATCATCTGGGCAAAAGCCCAGTAACTAAAGGGAAAAGAGAAAGTCACTGCCAAGAATCAGGCTACCTTAACATGCAGGTATAGTTGCCAGTGTCATTGAGGAGGGTGGGCCGGAACCAAAGCACATCTTTCTCCTTACTAATGCGGTTCTCAGGGAGGCGGAAGTTAATTGGCTCCTCAAGGTCCCGGTCCTGCCTAGTCCAATACCAGATGAGAGTAAGGCCAGCTGAATGGGCTGTGCTGTAGTTAAATTTCAGGAAGTGTTCAAAGAGTGGGCACTTGACGCGAGCTGGCTCATCTTCAAATACTTGGATTTGCCTCATGGTATCTAGTCCCCAGTCATCGCAGCGTTCTGAAATAATCAAAAAGAAAAAAAGGGCAGATAAGTCATTTCACAACAAAGGCCTCCCAAGAACACACCTTCTCCTCAGGACACCCAGTGTTTTCCAGGAACCTCTTTCTCTGGTCATTTTCTAGCCTCTGTCTAATAACTGCATACAGTAGGCAATTTTGGTGTGAAGAAATTCCCGTTCTGCATTATTTTTTATTTTCTGAGAAGCTCTTGAATAATGATTTGATCTGATAACTTGACTCTCATAAGCCCTGCAAGGTATGGGAGAAGGCTTCACCTAAAAAAGACATCACGTGGCTTTTCACTTTGTGGAACAGAGAATGTTTTAAGGAGGAGACTGTAAGAGAAAGGACTCCCAGTTAGCCCTAAATCTTCTGATTTTTGGGCTAGATTTGTACTGTCCAGTAGAAATTATAATGCAAAATACACATGTAATTTCAGACATTTCAGTTGCCACACTAAAAAAGTAAATCAAAGTAATGAAATTAATTTTAATATTTTGTGAAACCCAATATATCCAAAATATAAAAATAATTAGCAATTTTACATTTACATGATTTTTCTGTGGTACATCTTCAAAATTCAACTTATTTTACACTTACATCTCAATCTGGGCTAGACACATATATCTATGTCTACTGTCTACTTCATTGGACAACATGACAGTAAACCTCAAGAAATCAAGAGGTCTCAGTGATACTCCTTGGTGGAATACTCATTCAGAGCGAAAGGTGCTACAGTTTCATTGACAGAGTCAAATAAAACTTGTAATGGCTCTTATAATTTATTCTTTATAAAGAAAAGTAATCACGTACTTAGAAATAAAAAAAAAATAACTTTTAAAAGAATTTTTTCTTTAAGAAAATAAGAAAAGACTTATTTTCTTAAAATAGTTAAATATTTATTTTCTTAAGAGTAATATCTGAATGGAGGGCTCTTGAGGTCACCAGAGGAAGGCTGAACAGGGATCGGGGTGATGAAGTCCTATGAGCCACAAAACCTTAGAGCAATTTTCCACTTAGGTCCCTAATGTACACACATACACAAGCTTACATATGTATTTTTTAACTCTATAATCTTTCCTACATTTCCATTGACATATAAAACTTCTCATGCTAAGTATAATTGGAAAGGATATATTTAGTGTCCTATTACAGGTAATATCATTTTGAAAGAAAAGAGTTATATCATTCTTTTAATTACATCCAATGGAATAGTGATTTGCCATCCACCAATATCCAAACTAAAAATATGCAAAAGGCTTTTTTTTTTTATTCTTGAAGATAATGAAATGCTAAATGCAATCTGAAGGCCCACAATGTGTAAGTCTTTGTTAGGACATGGTTTAGCATGCCATATTTTCTACATTTAAATGAGGTCTGACCTTGGAAGCAGTCCAGTGAATATGTGCTGATTCAGTGATGTTTTTACTGCTCACAACATTTCTGGAATCTCTCTCTTTTTTAAAAAAAAGAAAGAAAGAAAAAAAGAGTGAAGGAGAGGAAGAAAGAGGAAGAGGAAGAGGGAGAGAGAACAGGAGTGTTGCTTTATTGCCTGGGCTAGAATGCAGTCTAAAAATGGGTATGCCTATAATTGTGCTTAACAATGGAGACATGAAAAAAATGAGGGAAGAAAATAACAAACAAGCAGCCAACAAATATTTCATTTAAAACTGTAAATAGATGTGATGTGGTACTGATAAGAGTGTGTATTTTGTGTATTTAAAGTGGGGAGTTCTAGAAATGTTTATTAAGTTTACTTGTTCCAGATCTGAGTTCAAGTTGAGGATATCATTGTTAATTTTCTGTCTCATTGATCTGTCTAACATTGATGTTGAAGTCTCCCACTATTATTGTGTGGGAGTCTAAGTCTCTTTATAAGTGTTATATATCTGAGTGTTCCTGTGTTGGGTGCGTATATATTTAGGATCTTTAGCTCTTCTTGTTGCATTGATCCTTTTATCATTATGTAATGTCCTTCTTTGCTTCTTTTGATCTTTGTTGCTTTAAAGTCTATTTTATCAAAGGCAAGAATTGCAACACCTGCTTTTATGTATTTATTTATTTTTGCTCTTCATTTGGTTGGTAAATCTTTCTCCATCCCTTTGTTTTGAGTCTTTGTGTATCCTTGCATATGAGATGGGTCCGGATGTAGCATACCGATGGGTTTTGGCTTTTTATCCAATTTGCCTGTCTGTGTCTTTTGATTGGGGGATTTAGTTGATTTAAATTTAGGATTAATAATAATATATGTGAGTTTAACACTGCCATTTGACATTAGCTGGCTGTTTTGCCCATTAGTTGATGTAAATTCTTCATTATGTTGATGCTCTTTACTTTTTGGTATATTTTTAGAAAGGCTGATACTGGTTGTTCCTTTCTATGTGTAGTGGTTCTTTCAGAAGCTCTTGTAAAGCAGGCCTGGTGGTG
>NW_016107357.1:19437712-19467048 GCF_001604975.1 Cebus imitator | reverse complement strand
GTATGGCCATTACTTTTTAGATAAAACCCAAAGACATGATCCATGAAGGAAATAATTGATGAGCTGAACTTCATTAAAAGTAAATGCTTCTGCTTAGAGAAAGAGAATACAAGCCACAGACTGGGAGAAAATGTTTGCAAAACACGTATCGGATAAAGGTATATTCATCCAAAATATACACATAACACTTAAAAGTGAATCATAGAAAATAAATAACCCAATTAAAACATGGGCCAAACCGTTGACTAACTGCTCACCAAGAAGATACACAGATGGCAAGTAAGCCTGCAAACATAAACATCATATGGCACTAAGAAATTCCAAATTAAAACAACAATGAGATAAACACCTACTAGAGTGGCCAAAATTCAAAACACTGACAAAAGATATTATTTTGAAAAACAAAGACAAAAATCTAAAAGGCAGATTTAAGTTAGTTCAACTAAGACCCTCCGCCCCCCCACCAAATAAGATCAGATTAAGATAGAAAACGCTTAATAGTATGCCCATTTTGCCATCTACTGTGTTTCACACTACACATGAAAACATCTAAATTATATATTGTTGGAAATATATATTTCCAATACACATAAAACATCTAAAATATATATTGTTGTTTCCAATGCACATAAAACATCTAAAATATATATTGTGTATATATTTCCAATACACATAAAAACATCTAAAATATATATATTGTTGGAAATATATATTTCCAAATATATATTTCCAACTATATATATATTTAATATATATTATTAATATATATATATTTCCAACAATATATATTTTAGATGTTTTTATGGGTAGTGTGTTGGTATCGGCCTAATACCAATACCAACTTTCAAAATCTGGAATTTTGTCGTCAGAATATGACCCACAATACAAAATCTCTCTTACCATAAACATCTGTGAATGCTGGGCAAATGGGGAATAGGGCATGAGAACATACATCTCTCAAAGGCATGACTGGCTTGCTTTAGCACAAAAGGAGACAAACCACCAGACCCAAGAATGATGGAAGAGCTTATGGCCAAGCAGGCCCAAAACACACAGATAACCTGAGTCACCGGCCACTCTACTCATTCAACAGTCTTGATTCTAATAGTTTTCTTTTTCTCAAGAAAGAGGGTAAGCCTTAAACCTACACAAAATATGGATTTGGAATTAAAGCCTCTACATAAAGCTAGTTATCTTAGAGTGTTATATCTTCAAGAAAACAAAGCAGTGGAAAAAGAATGTTCACAGAAAAGGAATAAAGAAGAAATGGAGAGTGAGAGAAAGCAGGAGAGGGGGAGGAAGAAAAAAGAGAGGGAGGGAGAAGAATGGGTGCAAGGAAGGAAGGAAGGAAGGAAGGAAAAAAGCCAGCTAGCTATAAGTTTCCAAGAAGACTAAATGGTCCAAGTGCTCCTAACAACACTCTGAAGTTCTTGGCAAACAGTGGTGGAGTCATCAAAGGAGGAGATAGGGGTCAGAGAAAGGATCTGGAGGCTCAGGTCTGGGCTGCTTCAAAGGCCCTACTTGCAGCCACCTTTCTGGGATATCCCTTAAATAAACTAGGTATTCATTGGGTAATGTTGGTTTAACTGAATTGAAATGCGCTAGCCTCAGGGCTCACATGGTTCCCCCATCTCTCTGATCACTCTCCTCTCATTGCTAGCCCTGAATTCTACCTGCAGCTTGAAATCTGGACTTGACTCTCTAATTTTTTTTTTTTTTTTAGACTAAGTCTCACTCTGTCACCCATGATGGAGTGCAGTGGTGTGATCTTGGATCACTGAAACCTCCGCTTTCCGGGTTTCAAGCAATTCTCCTGCCTCAGCCTCCTGAGGATCTGGGATTACAGGTTCCCACCACCGCGCCCAGCTAATTTTTTTTTTCTTTCTTTTTTTTTTTTTTAAAGCAGAGATGGGGTATCATCATGTTGACCAGGCTGGTCTCGAACTCCTGACCTCAAGCGATCCACCCGTCTCAGCCTCTCAAAGTGCTGGGATTACAGGCGTGAACCATGCACCCACCGACTCTCCAATTTTTATATTACACTCTGGCTGTCCAAGAGTGAACTGTGGTTTATACCAAAAACATGCCCCTGCTGGACTACCTATTTCCTGGGTTCCTGTTTCTTTCTCAACCCCTCCTACTGCCCACCCACCTAGGCAATCCTTCATCTCTCAGCTGTTGCCTTCCATCTGGTTGCCATGCCAACAGCTTAGTCTAAACCCTCATCTAGAACAAAATCCCTCATCCCTCCATTCAGTCTCATCCCTTCAATCTACACTCATAATCAATTAATATTCCTATAGGATTCCTCTTTTTAAACAAGTGAATTTAAAATGGACTTGGAATAAAATTTAAAGTGCTCATTCATTATAATTTGAATCACTTTTCAAAAAGCTTATTTTGCTTTCTGGATCTATTCATTTGACAATGGTAGGATTTCATCTTCTGCACTTTTCCTCTTAATTTCCCATGAAACATGTTTCATTTCTATGAAGAAGTAAATCTGAAAGTAAGTATCAATCTGTACTTTGTGGAATTAACCTTAACTAAAATAAATGCATAGTTTGTTATGTGTCTAGTAATATATCCCCAAACCTTTCTCTTCATATCATCTTGTCCCGCTCCCAAACAACGTGAGCCTAATTTATTTTTTAAATTCCTCATAGTCGAAATCATTTCACAAGGTAAAGACAAAAATGGAATCGAGATATCGAATCTTTTTAAACCTTTACTTTTTAAGGAGAAAAATAACCATGGAAATCACATTTGATACTTTTATTTTTCAATCCTTTAAAAACTTAATCTCACCAGAAGGAAAATGAAGGTTTACTTTCTGTTACATAGTAACAAAGTTGCAACAGCCAATTATGAATCTCAGCTTTATAATGCTTTAGTTTTAAACAGGACTACAAGATGACAACTACAAGAAAAGTGGAAACGGTAACCAAAACTGAAAAACTATGGACGACTTACTTACTATACATGTGATTAATTTTCAAAATATTGGTGGTATTAGAAAGCAATTTCCATCGTTCTATCTGGTCTTCATGGTTGCTAATAAAATAAAACTATATGCAATCAATTTGAGTAATACTTCTCTCCAATTCCGTGACTTAATGTACATGAACCAGAACCTTGCAACCCATGAGGCTGCTCAGCAGTGAAGGCTTTTCCGTTCTTTGCATGTGGTCCTTTTCTTTATCCCTTGGGTACTTCCGTCTACATCCCCTATCGAGATGTTTCTCTCTTCAATATTATATTTCTGTCATTGCGTGGTCTCATTTTGCTCTTTTGGACTATTCTATCTTGCCCCGGATGTTTCCTTATCTATTCTGCATTTGTTAGGAGGTTTTCTATTGCAGGTAGGACAAAACCATATCCAGACTAGCTGAAATTATTTCACCTTATAAGAATCTGAGGGGTTAGTACCAGCTCCAGGCACATTCCAAGCCAATAATGTCATTAAAGATACAGATTCTCCCCATCTGTTAGTTGTGCCATTAGCTAGTTTGTGATGGTCACAAGATGGCTACAGCACTTTCATGTCCTCACCCCAAGAGGAAAAAGAGGAGACAGCGTCTTCCTAGTCCTTTTGCTGAACAAGAAAATACTGTGGAAGCCTCCAGTGCATTCTGTCTCATGGACCTGGACACAGACTCTTTTAAAAACCAACATTTGGTAGAGAAAATGGCATGTGATGTTTGGCTTAAACTAACAATCTGCAAGTAGAATAGATTTTGGAGGGTCAACCTTAACTGTCAACTACAGCTTCTTTTTTATCTCAGGAATTATGACACAAAGATAAATAGCTTTTACTTCTTAAAACTTGTTACTTGTTGACTAAGAAAATAAAACCTAGCATATACAATATCTAGGCAAAATTAATGCTTAGAAAGACACCTATCTTTTTCTGCACTGAATTTAGTCCCAAACATTGGCAAGTATTTAGTATCATTCTTATGGATGTTCTAATAGCATAAATAATGTTCAGAAGACCTTGCCATTCTTAAAAACTGTTTCTATCTGCTATCTAGATATAGTATCAACATTTCTATGTTAATGGGCATGATTTTATATGATTCCAGAAACTTGTGAGTTTCTTGGCTGGGGTTATCACATAGAAATCAACTCCAGCTGTACCTTGAGGAAAACATTTGCAAGCATTTCCTACGTAGATTTTCCTGGAGTCATAAGCATGGATGCCATTGGATAGAAATTCTAGGTTAATTTCCTCTTTATATAAACAGAAATAGCATATAATTGAGTATTCTCATTGATAGCATTTATTAAAATAATTGTAAGACTATAATAAGATCAGTAATTACTCACCAGAGGAAAAAAAAAAACCTTGTTCTTGCTGTAACATATCCCAGAAAGGAGGATAGCAAGAAGAAATACTTCTCAATAAATAAAATTAACCAAATATATTCACTCTTCCCCTGCACATTTTCACTGGATGGTTTAGCTAAATCAAGACAGCAAAATACTAGCTCTAGATTCTGAAGACCTTGTGGTTGGAGGTAATGTGACAAATTCCTTATCACTGTAATGCCTGGCTAAGATAGTCAATAAATGTCTGTTAGGATGGACACATTTTCCATGGTATAAGGCACAAACCTAGTCTTTTCACTGTGTATCCAGTATATTTATTTGGAAAGGTTGTTTTTAAATAAACCCTTGCTTCTTCTAATCTTCCCTACTGCTTACAATTTGTGCAAAGTATTTTTTTTCCCAAGCTATCACCTCACAATACACAGCTGAACTATAAACCTAAAGAATACATAAATAGATGAAAAATTGAAATTGAAAGATTGAGTAATATATCCCATTTAACAATATAACTAGTCAGAGATAGATCTGGGATTAGAACAGAGCTAATTTGATACTTGATTCATGACTCACATAATCAATAATTATACTTTGAACACCCACCATGTCAAAAGCACTTTGCTAATAAGCTTTAGGACTGATTTTGTAAGAACGTACTCACTAGAATTATAAGTAGAAGTTTATTAGTGATTATGCTTGAAGTAGAATAATAAGTGTAGAAACTAGACTTCCATGAGTTGAGGAGGAGATTAAAGACTGAAGACATATAGTCACTTTTTACTTTAAATCATAGAAAAGAATATTACAATTATTAAATTGCAAATAACAAAACTAAAAATAATTAAAGCATGACCAGAATAGAACTCGTGATATACTTCAATGAAAAACACAAAGAATTCCTTTATGGTCAAATTTGGTGCTTAAACATATTATTTACATTTTAATGAGAACTTCTGACATTCATAATTTACCAAATTTCAGAAAATATTGAAGTATAGCCTTTGAGGTCCCATATTTCACTATACAAAACCACCTAACTTCATAATTGTCCTCTTATATTCAGCTAGTAACTATCTTAAATGGGAAATGTGTAGCTTCACCTCTATTTTTCTCTGAAAAATAACTTTGGAGAGCCAATTTAATTGTTTTCTTTGGAAAATTAATTTGAATATAATTACTAGTCATTTCCAAAGACTCCAAAATTTAAAGGAGAGTCTTCTCTGGTGTCACCTTCCCTATGAACTCTTCCTCTGTCTTCCCAGTCAGAATTAATATTTTCTGCCTCAGGCTCCAGAGCTCTGTGCTTGAAATAATTACTGCATTCTGCCTTGTATTCTAATCAGTGCTATGCTACAGAGATTTCCTTCAGTTGTGACTTCCATTATCATTTAAATCTCTGATTTTCTCGTAAGCACAAAGCTCACATTTTCAGAAATTTCTTTATAAACTATAGGGATTGCCCCTTACATCCTAAGCCCCCCAAGTCCAAAACAGATTTTAACTTTTTGACTCAACAGATTGTTCTTCTAACAGTCCAGCAAGCACAGCTGTACTTGACATACAAAAATGAATGAGACCGGCTTCCTAAATTCCATGAGTTTTAGTCTATTCATATAAACAGAGCCATAATCATCACTGAAAATACAATACAGTAGACATATAACCCATATAAAGGTGATATCTTTATGTTTTCATCACCATCACTGTCATTATCAAGAACATAATCATCATCATTGTATTAGTCAATTTTCATGCAGCCAAAGAAGACATAACTGAGATGAGGCAAGGAAAGAGCTTTATTGGAGTTACAGTTCCAGGTGGCTGGGGAATCACAATCGTGGCAGAAGGTGAAAGGCATGTCTCACATGGCAGCATACAAGAGAAGAGAGCTTGTGCAGGGAAACTTCCATTTTTTACATAACCATCAGATCTCATGAGACTTATTCACTATCATGTGAACAGCATGGGAAAGACTTGCCCCAACGATTCAATTACCTCCCACTGGGTCCCACCCACGACACATAGAATTTCAAGATGAGATTTGGGTAGGGTCATAGCCAAACCGTATCATTCCACCCCGACCCCTTGCAAACCTCATGTCCTCACATTTCAAAAACAATCATGAGCACCCAACAATCCCCCAGTCTTAACTCATTTCAGCATTAAATCAGAAGTCCCTAGTCCAAAGTCTCATCTAAGACAAGGCAAGTCCCTTCCGCCTATGAGCAATTAAAATCAAAAGGAAGTTAGTTACTTCCTAGATACAATGGGGATAGAGGCATTGGGTAAATACAGCCATTCCAAATGGGAGAAATTGGCCAAAACAAAGGAGCTACAGGCTCCAAGCAAGTCCAAAATCCAACAGGGAAGTCAAACCTTAAAACTCCAAAATGACCTTCTTTGACTCCATGTCACACATCCAGGTCATGCTGATGCAAGAGGTGGGTTCCCACGGATTTGGGCAGCTTTGCCCCTGTGGCTTTGCAGGGTACAGCCCCCTCCTGGCTACTTTCACAGGCTGGCGTTTAGTTTCTACAGCTTTTGTAGGTGCACAGTGGAAGCTGTCAGTGGATCTACCTCTCTGGGGTCTGGAGGATGATGGCCCTCTTCTCACATCCCCACTAGGCAGTGTGCCAGTAGGGATTCTGTGTTGGGGCTTCAAACCCACATTTCCCTTCTGCTCTGCCCTAGCAGAGGTTCTCCATGAGGACACTGCCCCTCTAATAAACTTCTGCCTGGGCCTCCAGGCATTTCCATACATCCTCTGAACCTGAGGCGGAAGTTTCCAAACCTCCATTTATTGACTTCCATGCACACATAGGCTCAACACCATGTGGAAGCTGCCAACTCGTGGGACTTCCACTCTCTGAAACAACAGTGTGAGCTGTACCTCAGTCCTTTTTAGCCATGGCTGGAGTGGATAGAAGTCACGGTATCAAGTCCCTAGGCTGCACAGAGCAGGGGGCCCTGGGCCTGGCCCATGAAACCATCTTTTCCTCTTAGGCCTCTGAGCTTGTGATGGGAGGGCCTGCCATGACCTCTGACATGCCCTGGAAATATTTTCCCCATTGTCTTGGGGATTAACATTCAACTCCTGATTACTTATGCAAATTTCTGCAGCTGGCTTGAATTTCTCCTCAGAAAATTGGATTTTGTTTTCTGTCTCATTATCAGGCTTCAAATTTTCCAAACTTTTATGTTCTGTTTCTTTTCATATAAGGTGAGAGATGAGGATCCAGTTTCATTCTCCTACATGTGGCTTGCCAATTATCCCAGCACTATTTGTTGAAAAGGGTGTCCTTTTCCCCACTTTCTGTTTTTGCTTGCTATGTCAAAAATCAGTTGGCTTTAAGTATTTGGGTTTATTTCTGGATTTTTTATGTGTTCCATTGGTTTCTGTGCCTATTTTTATACAGTACCATGCTGTTTTGATAACTATAGCATTATAGTATAGTTTGATATCAGGTAGTGTGATGCCTCCAGATTTTTTCTTTTTGCTTAGTATTGCTTTGGTTATGCAGGCCTTTATTTTTATTTTTTTTGGGTTCATATGAATTTTAGAATTTTTTTTCTACTTCTATGAAGAATGATGGTGGTATTTTGATGGGGATTGCCTTGAACTTGTAGACTGTTTTCGGCAATATGGTCATTTTCACAATATTAATTCCAGCCATTCATGAGCATGGAATGTGTTTCCATTTGTGTCATCTGTGATTTCTTTCAGCAGTGTTTTGTAGTTTTCTTTACACAGGTCTTTCAACTCCTTGGTTAGTATATCCCTAAGTATTTCATTTTATATTTTTGCAGCTATTGTAAAAGGGGTTGTGTTCTTGATTTGACTATCCACTTGGTCATTGTTGGTGTACAGAAGAGCTACCAATTTGTGTATGTTTACCTTGTATTTGGAAACTTTGCTGAATTCTTTCATCAGTTCTAGGAACTTTCTGGAGGAGTTTTTAGAGTTTTCAAGGTAAACGATCATATTGTCAGCAAACAGTGACAGTTTGACTTTATCTTTACCAATTTGGATGTCCTTTATTTCTTTCTCTTGTCTGATTGCCCTGGCTAGGACTTCCAGTACTATGTTGAAGAAGGATGGTGAGAGTGGGCAACAAGTGTTTCAGTTCTCAGAGGGAATGATTTCAACTTTTTCCCATTCAGTAGTATGTTGGCTGTGGGTCTGTCATAGACGGCTTTTATTACATTGAAGTATATCCCATGTATGCTGATTTTGCTAAGTTTTAGCCAGAAACGGATGCTGGATTTAGTCTAATGCTTTTACTGCAACTGTTGACATAATCATGCAATTTTTGTTTAATTCTGTTTATGTAGTATATCACATTTATTGCCTTGTGTATGTTAAACTCACGTGATCATGGTGGATTATCTTTTTGACATGCTGTGGATTCACTTAGTATTTTGTTAAGGATTTTAGCATCTTTGTTCAATAAGGATATTGGTCTGTAGTTTTCTTTTTTGATTATGTCTTTTCCGGGTTTTGTTATTAGGGTGATACTGGCTTCATAGAATGAACTGGGGAGCATAATGGGAAGAAGAATTCATAGAATAAATTCCTTCTTTCTCTGTCTGGTGGAATAGTGCCAAAAGGGTTACTACTAATTCGTCTTTGAATGTCTAGTATAATTCTGCAGTGTATCCATCTGGTCCTGGACTTTTTCTTTTGTCGGTAATTGTTTAAGTACCATTGCAATCTCACTGCTTGCTATTGGTCTTTTCAGAGTATCTAATTCTTCCTGTTTTAATTTAGGAGGGTTGTATTTTTCCAGGAATTTATCCATCTCTTCTAGGTTTTCTAGTTTATGTGTGCAAAGGTGTTCATAGTAGCCTTGATATTTTGTATTTCAGTGGTGTCAGTTGTAATATCTTCTGTTTCATTTAATGAGGTTATTTGGATTTTCTCTTTTTCTTGTTTAATCTTGATAATGGTCTGACAATTTTATTTATCTTTACAAAGAATCAGCTTTTTGTTTTATGTATCTTTTGTAATTTTTTTTGTTTCAATTTTATGCAGTTCTGTTCTCATCTCAGTTATTTCCTTTCTTCGGCTAGGTTTGGGTTTGGTTTATTTTTGTTTCTCTAATTCCTTGAGGTGTGTCCTTAGAATGTCAGTTTGTGCTCTTTCAGTCTTTTTGATGTAGGCATTTAGGGCTGTGAACTTTCCTCTTAGCACCACCTTTGCCATATCCCAGAGGTTTTCATAGGTTGTATCATTATCGTCACTCAGTTCAAATAATTTTTAAATTTCCATCTTGATTTTGGTTTTGACTCAACACTCATTCAGGAACGGGTTATTTAATTTCCTTACGTTTGCATTGTTTTGAAAGTTTCTTTTGGAGTTTATTTCCAGGTTTATTCCACTGTGGTCTGACAGAGTGCTTGATATAATTTCAATTTTCTTAGATTTATTGAGGCTTGTTTTATGGCCTATCATATGGTCTGTCTTGGAGAAAGATGCATGCACTGCTGAATAGAATGTGTATTCTGTGGTTGTTAAATGAAATGTTCTGTATATATCTGTTAAGTCCATTTGTTCCAACTTATAGTTTAAATCCATTGTTTCTTTGTTGATTTTCTGTCTGATGACCTGCCTAGTGCTGTCAGTGGAGTATTGAAGTCCCCCACTATTATTGTGTTCCTATTTCATTTCTAGGTCTATTAGTAATTGTTTTATAAATTTGGGCACTCCAGTATTAGGTGCATATATGTTTAGAATTGTGATATACGCCTGTTGGACAAGACCTTTTATCATTACATAATGTCCCTGTTCATCTCTTTTAACTGCTGTTGCTTTAACATTTGTTTTGTCTAATAGAATGGCTACCCCAGCTGCCTTTTGGCGTCCATGTGCATGAAATGCCTTTTTCTACCCCTTTACTTTAAGTTTATGTGAGTCCTTACGTGTTAGGTGAGTCTCCTAAAGGCAGCAGATGGTTGGTGGATTCTTATTCATTCTCTGTTTTTGTATCTTTTAAGTGGAGCATTTAGGCCATTTACATTCAATATTAGTATTGAAATGTGAGGTACCATTGCATTCATTATGGTTTTTGTTGTCTGTGTACTTTGTTTTTTTAAATTTATTTATTTTTGCCTTTTAACATGTATTTCTGTTTTATAAGCCCTGTGTGATTTATGCTTTAAAGAGGTTCTGTTTTGATGTGTTTCCAGGATTTGTTTCAAGATTTAAAGCTCCTTTTAAGTTCTTGTAGTGGTAGCCTAGTAGTCACAAATTCTCTCACCACTTGTTTGCCTGAAAAAGGCCATATCTTTCCTTCGTATATGATGATTATTGTTTATTATTATTGGCTGATAACTGTTTTATTTGAGGAGGCTGAAGATAGGGCCCCAATCCCTTCTAGTTTGCAGAGTTTCTACTGAGAAATCTGCTGTTAATCGGAGAGGTTTTCCTTTATAGGTTACCTGGTGCTTCTGTCTCACAGCTCTTAAGATTCTTTCCTTTGTCTTAACTTTGGGTAACCTGATGACAATGTGACTAGGTGAAGATCTTTTTGAGGCTTTCTACCTCCTGATGGTGCTGGTGGTGGCACCGAGTTCAAGAAGAGCACATGGGATGAGAAACAATGTTGCATCTCTCTTTAGAAAACACAATCTTTTACTGAGCCTTGAACAATCAAGTGCCAGTCTACCTTTCCAAGTTTAACTCCAACCTCCAAGCCATTTAAAACTACTTCTTGTATCTTTGCTTATCTCGAGTCTTTTCTTTGCCTAACATACAGTAAGTGTTCAATATGTGCTTATTGAATTAATCTTAATTAAAAAGTATTTCAGACAGTGGGAGGAGCTCTTCATTCATTAAATAATTAACAATTCATTTTTAATTAATTATGAATGAAGAGCTCCTCCCACTGCCTGAAATATCTTTTAAACCTATTTTCAAATACTATCCCCTGTGAAAGGCCAGTTCTGATCCTCCTATTGGAAATGTTCTCACAGGCTGAATAACATTCCTTTATCTGTACCTCCTTAAAGGCATGAGATAGCACTGAGTGATCTCCTACATGCAAAAGCCAAATCCCTTTTAAATCATGGAATTATCAGAGGTAACATATCAAGTTGGAGAAATACATCCTTTATTTCTAGTAACTTACCAATAGGCGCTTCCATCTTTCAAAGCTGGAAGGTCCCAGCCTTGAATGAAACTCAATTCAAACAGTTCTTAAGCATCTTCTACATTCCTCAACACCAACAAGATTATAAAAATTAAGGTTCCTGACTGCAACTATCTTTACACTTACTAGGAAAGGAGGACCCACATATAAGGAAGCATGCTAAACAAAACAGTTAGAGCATACTACAAAGGTGGTGAAGAGCAAACAAAGTACGTCAGATGTGTAACTGCATAGTAACTTATAAATGCCCAGAATGTAGTACCTGTTCATTAAAGTTTTATTAACTATCTGTTCTCTCAAAGAATAAGAGATAAATGATAAATTTTACACAAAAGTCTTAAAACTTCATTTACACACAAAAGTATATTAGGCTTTGCCCGATACCTATATAACAGGTCATGCTATAATGTAATGTCCATTATAGCATTGATTAACAATTCATTAATCAGTAAGAGAGAGAGTTTTTTGCTAAGCTCTCAGAAAGTCTATACTTATGGTTTATGTTTCCCTGTTTTGCTTATTAATAAAGCAAAGTTGTGGTCTTCTATAGATCCAACTGCCCTGTAGAACACTTAGATTACACACACACACAAAGATGTAGGATTCATTATGCAGAAATTTAATTTTATTTAAATCAATTTTTTATGAAATAAACCATTTTTGCAAGCTATTTTTTCAATTACTAGGTTACTTTAAAAATCAAAACAGTGATCATAAAACCAAAGAATACATGTGAGTAATACTCATATTTAATATGGTAGGTATTTCAAAACCTCTCAATCATAGACATCTCTACAAATTGAATTATTATTCACAGTAAAAACTTGCAAGACTTTGTTTTAGTTCTACCAGGAAAATGCCTTGTTACGTACTTACATATGATTAACAAAAAGTTGAATCAAGTAAATATATAATACTCAAAATTGATCATGCACAATGTCCATCTTCAACTATCAGTTCCCACTAACAGGACCTCATTCTGGCTCCATTTGCAGCTCTAGGACTGAGAGTCAGTTGTCACACATGGGTCTAGCCATACCAGCTGGTAAATTATTGTCAGTAAGTTATTGTTATTACTATTTAATGGTTTATGTTGGTTAGTAAATAGCTGCTGATTGGCTCAGGTATCATAACTGCTCTCTTGTTGCCCAGATGCCCTGGTTCATATCCTGTGAGACACTGTACAACTTTTCCACTGGAGATCTAATGCATAACATGGCAGATCTCTGCTCCAATCCCCTAGCCATGTCCACTCTTATTTGTTGCTGCCTGTACTATCTTAATTGTTTTAAATAATTTGCACATCACCCATACTCAGTTTCTCCTTCTGATCTTCTCAAAGTATTGGCAATGGCCTCACTCCTTACCAGGTTTCACCACCATTAGTCTGTCCTGCTTCATTTTACCTATACTTCATTTTACCTCTCTTTTGTCACCTGTGTGAAATAGAGAGGTGGCAGGAAAGAAAAGAAAGCATAAAAAAATGAGTGTAGATCTCTCAACCTTTCGTTATTCTTGCAAGAGAGTAACTTGCAGATAAGGAAAGGAAGACCTTGGAACAGATAGTCTGAGCTATTTCTGCCTCATCTAAGCAATGTGCTAGGAAAATAGACAGCTCAGGAGCCAGCAAAAGATAACATGAAAGCAGTATGCAGAGAGACATGAAACCAACAGCCTCAGTGTGGTATGGGGCTCAGTGACCCCCAATCTCTGGTGCTGTACTTCCCCGTCACCCTCTGCCATTATTACTCTTCGTGAAAAATTGCTTACTAATGTACTTATTATTTTTTTCTTTCCAAAGCCAATTAAACATGAATGCATATTAATCAATCTCTTTACAGTCTCTGAAGAGCACTGAATAAAATGAAGAGTAATTGCAAAATCAGGATGTGGGGTGCCTAACCCAAATGATAAAAAGAACGGCCGTGCTAATCCTCACCATCATCAGCAACAATCTTCCAAAAATGCTGTCCCTCTTTGATATTCCTTAAAATAACACATCTCTCTAAATTTACTCTCCAGAAACACAGTTCTGGTTGCTATTTTCAATAGATCCTATTTGGGAGTATCAATGCAACTGTATTTTCTGGGTCTGCCTAGTTAATTTAGCATGCATCCAACCTAAAATACTTGTTACTATAAGCAAAAGAGGTCTAGTTTAGTGTCTGTGTATGCATATACACGTAAGAGGACTGGCTGGGGAAGTGAGATTTCCAAAGGCAATTGGTGAGGTAGGGAGAATGCATTTGGCAGCAGCTCTCCTCAGCAGAGAGCATCAGAGATGCATTCGAACAGGACCCTGACTGCGGAAAGTTAAAAACAACAAAATTCTTTTAAAAAACCTTCAGACTGTACAAATATGGTATACACATTAAACTTGTATAAAGTCATGTTCAAAATATATCATCCATGTTGGAGAACTTTAAATATCAGTTCTTTAAATAAAGACTAATTTCTAGCATAATCTGGAAATAAATGAGACAAGAGTTGTCATTGGAGATACAACTGTATAATATATATAATACACACACACACACACACACACGCTAGAATTGCTAGGGTACACTAGTTATCTACTGTATAGACAGGTAGATGAGAGATAGCTTACTATATCAGTTATTGTACAATAATTATCTTCTTCAGTCTCTAAAATAATCTGCAAGATAGGTATTATATATATTTAACAAATGAGGAAACTGGAGCTTATAGAGATTAAATAAACTCATAAAACTACGAAGTATAGGAGTGGAATTGAACAGGGGTGATTGGCTTAGCCTCTCTAAACCTTGCTTTTTGCATGTAAAATAGAATTCATAATATCCACCCGGTGGCCACTTCCTGCCAAACTACCCTCAGATGATACCATCATGCCATTTTTATCTGGTTTGCCCCTCAATCCTTTCTGCATTTATATATCCAAGAAAAAAAGAAATAAGTGGAGAGGCACTAGCCAATAAGCAGCGGTAAAAGTATTATTTTAGATAAACAATCAACGAGGATGACTGTCCTCAGGTTTCAACATAGCACAGACTTAATCTTTAGATACCAGGAACAGAGAAAATTGCTACAGAATTCCTGGTCCCTCTGTCCTCCCAATTATAGTAGGTATGCTTCCTACTCCTTTGCCCTTGTCATTTTAGTTACACTTTATAGGCTGCTAAAAGTACAGAGAAAGAAATATGAAATGAATTCTAAAAGAGAGCAAGCTTGCCTTTGGGTAGAAGAAAGAAAATCAAGATGGGTGTGTAGGAATAAAGAGTAACAGATAACTAACATCTATTGAGTGCTTACTAAATGCTGGGAACTTTATAGGGATTTAATGATTTATTCCTCACAAGGGTAATTGTTATTATCACCCCCATTCCATAAGAGGAAAACAAAGCTGACTGTTTAAGTAACTAGGGTGAGATCTCGCAGCTGGTGAGGAGCAGAACCCTGCTCAAAGGGAGGTAGGCTAGCTCTCAAACATAAACTACCTGTGCTTATAAAAACCCTATCTCCATTCTACTGTAACCTCAGAAAGCATAAATCCCACTGCAGTACAGGTCAGAAGAAGTAAACAGAAGCATTTTAGGGCTTGGATAGAGAGAGTGGCTCAAAGACAAGGCAGCTGAATTTGAGGACGTGGAGGGAAGGACTGTAGGCTAAAAGGAAGGCTAATTAGAGGAAAGATAGATAAAGCAGAGGTCCACGTGCTGGCCTGCTCTTCTGGCATTGGCTTTTTGCCTAACAGTTGATGCTTTAATGTGGGGAAGACCCAAAACATCTACATGGATTTCAATGACCTTAATTCTAAGGACATTGGCGTGACCATCCTTGTGGGTTTCACAACTGATGGAAACAATTACAATATTTGAAGCAATGGAATACTTGATGAAGCCAATGTCCAAGGTGTGAATTTTGAAAAATTGTAAATATAGAGTTCAAGAATTTTGTTTTCCGTTGGAATAAAAGCCAGGATATGAGGAAGGGACTGTCTTAATACAGTTAGGAATGTAAAATGGAGTGCTGAAAATGTTAAAGAATTTTTTAATAGAATGATGACTGGAAAAGCAGACTCAAAGGAATCAGGACAAATATATCATTTTTGTCTTATGGAAGAATGATTCTTTTGAGGGAGAATTAGATAAAGTATATACACAATGGAATACTATGCAGCTGTAAAAAGGAATGAAATCATGTCCTTTGGAGGGACTTGCATGAAGCTGGAAGTCATTATCCTCAGCAAACTAATGCAGGAACAGAAAGCCAAACACTGCATGTTCTCACTTATAAGTGGGAGCTGAACAATGAAAAACATGGACACAAAGAGGGGAACAATACACACTGGGGCCTACCAGGGGAAGGCTGGGTTGGGGAGAACATTAGGGAAAAGAGCTAATGCATGCTTGGCTTAATACCTAGGTGATGGGTTGACAGGTGCAGCAAACCACCATGGGATATGTTCAACTATGCCATAAACCTGCACATCCTGCACATGTACCCCAGAACTTAAAAAATAAATAAAAATAAAAACAAGCTATGTGCAAAAAATTCTTCATGATATACATGTTTTTGGTAAGTTGCCTAGGTGTTTTTTATGTATATGTCTTCATACATATATATTCAATGGTAAGTTGTCTACTGAAGTGCACGTAGTATGGATTTGAGGTAGGAAATCAGTAGGACTCATTTTTTCGTTACAATCCTGCTGACTGAAATAGGATTTGGTCCCTAGGGAATGAAGTGAAGCAATTAAATTGGCAGGAACCAGCAGATGGCAATAAAAGCCATCCCTAGCTGTTCTCATTGCTCATTAGCATAAGACAGTCCCACCAGCATCATGACAGTTTACAAATGCCATAGCAACAACCAGGAAGTTATCACCCCATTCTACACCCATGACCCAGAAGTTGCTGCTAGAAAGTTCTAGGAAAGTTTGAATTAACCTGCCCCCTAATTTGCATGTCATTAAAAGTGAATATAAGTAAGTATAAATACAGTTGCCAAAAGCCCAAACATTGCCAAATCTGGGCACACTGCCTATGAGTTAGCCCTGCTCTACAAGGAGCAGTAATGTTCAATAAAAGATTGCTTTCTCACATTACTGCTCACCCTTTAATTCTTTCCTGGTGATTTTCTTCCTGTGTAAAGCCAAGAACCCTCCTGGGCTAAGCCCCAATTTTGGGAACAGCCTTTCCTGCATCAGATTCAACTGGGCAGAGGTATAGAT
This sequence comes from Cebus imitator, assembly GCF_001604975.1. Taxonomy (NCBI): domain Eukaryota; kingdom Metazoa; phylum Chordata; class Mammalia; order Primates; family Cebidae; genus Cebus; species Cebus imitator. Next base: position 19,450,359 of record NW_016107357.1, on the reverse strand, counting down.
TTTATCATTAGTATACAGTCTCTGCTTAAGAACTCTATTGGCCATTATTAAAAAGCAGTGTTTTGACTTACTGCCTTCAATTGAGCCTCAGTAATGCCTAGGGTCTGAATTCTCATTCTTCCTTACATGTAGTTCCAAGGAGGGGATTTTAATTTTCTGCTCAGTCAGAGCCGAGTAATTAAATACGAAGCTCTTGCTTTTATCAGCCTTACTACTTTTGAGGTCCCTATTGTGTGCTTGGCAGCCTATGCAATATGTTTTAATGCTATTATTTTTAAAAGTTTTCAAGAAATGATATAAATAAATGTTCATCTTATAAACATGTGATAAGAACATCTTCCCACAGATTAATTTAGCAAAGATATTTTTAGTAAAGGATGTATACGTTTTTAGAAAAATTCATCTGATAGGGTTTTGATAAAAAGTGGCAACCTGCCAAGTGAAGCCTGGTCTATTGTGTTTAGTTTAGCAACAAAACACACAGTTCTTCAAATAGGAATGTAGGAGCTTCCAGATGGATCCTGGAGACCTGCCTGAGGACACTTAATGATCAACTTGTGTGACTCTACATGAAAGGACTAATATGTCAACAATGAATAACTTTACCAGTTGCATATTTCTAGTATTTCATCATATTAAAAGAAGCAATTCCTAAGAGTCTTTTGCTTTTAATATTAGTTTTTTCTTTGCAAAATCCTTCCCTTACTGGAAGGATACTAAGTCTGTGGTCTAGTTTCAGTTCAGATTCAGTTTTAAGCTGTGCAAGTTTATTCATATTTTTGAACCTAAATGTCTTCACCTGTAAACAGAGGAGCTTGCAATGCTAAGCTGTCAGGATTATTATATTTCTTAAACAGCATAATAGCTTTCTCAGATGAATTTTGGACAAATGAAGAGTAAGACGAATAAGTGTACAAAAGCCTTATTCACTCTGAGTACTGATGAAATTGGCCTGGAGAATGGGTAGATGGAGATTGATTTCACTTTCCTTGTTGCAGGCAGCAATGGACTGGGCAGGTTCCCTCTGCCAGGGCAATAGTTTACACCTAAGTTCACAGCCTGGCTCAAACCAGCAAAGTCCTTCTTTCTGCAGACAGAGAAAAGAGATGGTCCCTAGGCAAAGCATGCAAAGTTATTCTGCCCACATTTCTTTCTTTCTTTTTTTTTTTTTTTGAGACAGAGTTCCAACCCTGTCACCCAGGCTGGAGTGCAATGGCGCTATCTCGGCTCACCACAACCTCCGCCTCCTGGGTTCAGGTAATTCTCCTGCCTCAGCCTCCTGAGTAGCTGGGATTACAGGCACGCGCCACCATGCCCAGCTAATTTTTTGTATTTTTAGCAGAGACGGGGTTTCACCATGTTGACCAGGATAGTCTCAATCTCTTGACCTCGTGATCCACCCGCCTCGGCCTCCCAAAGTGCTGGGATTACAGGCTTGAGCCACCGCGCCCAGCCTCTGCCCACATTTCTTATCAGCTGAGTTAGTCCTCAGCTGAGTGTGTGGAAAGAGTGAGAGAGTACAGTAAGACCAGGAGTAATTGAGCAAAAGTCTCTCCCAGGAAATCAGGAAGAGGGAGAAACACATTTTACTCTGATTCCTGCCATATCCACTAGGAGGATGGAGGTCCAGTGTTTAGATCAGTGGGTAAATCCTATTTATATAAAGCACACTTTTGCGTGGGAGCTAAAATGTTTCCCTTCCCATTAAGGCTCTCTGTTATCAATGAAGCATAGGTATAATAAAGATACTTCAAAGGTACCAGAAGTTGAGTTTAATATCTTACAATATCCGCCTACTATGGGGAGAAAGGGGTCATAACAGAGAATGTGGAAAAAGTTTTCAAATGAGAAGAGCAAGAAGTTCATGAGGAATGACAGAGCTCTCTAGTTATCTGATAACTTTTTGGAAGTAAAAAGCAATATTGCTGGGTGGCTAGAAACATATACATAGCCAGGGCTCGGTTTTTTGTTCTGTACTTAATAGCTACGTGTGTGTGCTTCCACAAGTTATTTGACATCTTAATATCTTTGAGAGTCAGTTTCCCCATGGGCAAAATGGATTGCTACACATTTTACCTCATACAGCCAACTTGTGAATTAAATAAATTAATACACATCATATGCTTGGATTAGTGTCTGGCACACAGGAGTATGTGAGTGTTAACTAATATTTGATATTGTACTTGCTTCACAACAACTACTCTGAGCTCCCCTGCACATGGCTTTCAAAACAACCCAGTTTAGAAGGCAAAGAGTAAGATTGAGTTTAAAAAGCAATAGAAACAGCACTGTTGATTGGAATGTAAATTATAGCCATCACAGGAAAGAGTATGGAGCTTTCTCAAAAACACTAAGAACAGAACTGCCATATGATCCAGCAATCCCACTATGGGTTACATATCCAAAGGAAATGAAGTCAGTATGTCCAAGAGACATCTGCACGCCTACGCTTATTGGAGCACTATTCACAATAGCCGGGATACAGAATCAATGTAATTGTCTAACACTACGTGAATGGCCATAGAAAATGTGGTATATATACACACAATGGAATACTATCTAGCCATGAAAAAAGGAATACAATCCTGTCATTCACGGCAACATGGAGCTTGTAGAAGATTGTGTTAAGTGAAGTAAGTTAAGCATAGAGAGATAAACGCCACATGCTCTCATTCATATGTGGAAGCTAATAAAGTTAATCTGCAAGTTCAGAGTAGAATAGTGGTCACTGAAGGCTGGGAGGGGTAGTGGGTGGGAAAATAGCCACAGGCTGGTTAACAGATATGAAAGTATAGCTAGATAGGAAGAATAAGTTCTAGTGTTCTACAGCACTATAGGGTGACTATAATAAAAAATTTATCACATATTTTTTAATGGCCAGAAGAACAAATTTGGAATGTTCCCAACACAAAGACATGATAATGTCTGATGTGGTGGAAATGCTAATGTGGATGGATGGAGGTGGGCATTACATGTTGTATACATGTATGGAAAAATGCTGTATCCCATAAATATGTATAATTATTAAGTGTGAATTAAAAACAAAAATAATGGGTCAGGTGCTGCAGCCTATGCCTGTAATCACAGCACCTTGGGAGGCCAAGGGGAGAAATCACTTGAGCCCAGGAGTTTGAGACCAGCCTGGGCAACTTGGCAAAAGCCCATCTTGACAAAAAAATACAGTAATTAGTCCAGAATGGTAGCACACATCTGTAGTCCCAGCTACTTGGGAGGCAGAAATGGAAGTCAGCCCAGGGAGAATGAGGCTGCAGTGAGCTGTGATGGCCCTACTGCAGTGTAGCCTGGGTGACAGAGTGAGACCCTGTCTCAAATAAATAATAAATAAATACAAAATTAGCCAAGCATGGTGTTGTGTGCCTTGGGTCCCAGCTACCCAGGTGGCTGAGGCGAAAGGATTGCTTGAAGCTAGTAATTTCAGGAAGCGACAGGCTATGATAGCTACCTGGGAGACAGAGTAAGAACGTGTCTCAAAAAATAAATAGTAATAATAATCATAATACAAGAAACAGAAAGTATTCAATTCAAGAGGCATTTACTAATCATTAGGTCTTGTACTCGATACCGCAAGTGTAACAGTCCTTATTTCTGAGCAGCCTTACTTCTAGTGATGACAAACTAATGAACAGACCACTACAGAAAAGGAGGATCTCAAGTTCTCTTCCACTGAGGCTTGATCTTTGTTTGCTCCTTTCATTTATTTCATAAATAAATTTAGAAACATTGAAATATGACTAGATCTTTCAGCCAAAGAGCACTGTTCAGCAGTGCTTAACATATACACAACTGCCACGTGTACATAAGACCTTCCCGTACTCCTGAAGTCATGCAAATGAAAACCAGGACTGCCAACTTTGAAGTCACAACCAATCAGGAATTGATGAAACAGCAAAATAAATACTACTATTAGCTAACATTATTGAGCACTTACTACATACTCATACTAAACAGTATATACAATTTTGTTTATGTACTTAAGCCCCCAAACTACTCGACGATACAATTATTTTCGTATTTGCAGAGAGGGAAGATAACTTGCTGAAGTTCCTACAATGAGTAAGGGAAGAGCCAAGACCTGAATCCAGGCTGTCTATTGTTAACATCTGCTCTCTTTAGCACTACACTCTACTCCATAGGAAGAGGTCAGAACAGACTATTTTTTTCTCTCTCCTCCTATGAGAGCTGTCCATCCATAACTATCCAGAAACAAAGCCAGAACAATCCACCAATGCTTATCAACAAAATATTTTCATAAGTTCTGAACACATGCATCAAAGCGTGAATATATGGTGCACCAGTTCCTCAAATTTAAGAAAGCTAAACAGTAAATGGTCTAATTGCAAGTTATTTTTGGTAATAATGGCCATACATGTCCCCAAGTTATTCTTAAAGTCCGAAAACATAGCAAAAACTATAAGGTATCAATAACTAAATCATCTATGACTATAGATGATCAGCTCACTGAAGGCAAGAACTATCCTGTTCCTCTACCTAACTCAGGCCTTCCACATGATAGGTATTGAAACTCTGTTGACAATCTGTAAAGGTTTAGATGACATTCATTACAGCTATGTAAGTGATACCAAAAATGAGAAGTGAAGTTGATCCTGACTCCCAATTTTTTTTTTTTTTTTTTTGAGACAGAGTTCTTACTCTGTCACCCAGGCTAGAGTGCAGTGGCACGATCTCAGTTCACTGCAACCTTTGCTTCAAGCAATTCTCCTGCCTCAGCCTCCTGAGTAGCTGGAATTACAGGCATACACCACCAGGCCTGGCTAATTTTTGTATTTTTAGTAGATACGGGGTTTCACAATATTGGTCAGGTTGGTCTCAAACTCCTGGCATCGTGATCTACCCACCTTGGCCTCCCAAAGTGCTGGGATTATAGGCATGAGCCACCGTGTCCTGCCCCCCAGTTATTTTTTACTTGAAAGGAAAGACTCACAATTTGTATCCTGCCTTTCTCTAGATGCAGAAAATCTAGGAGAAGTTTGAGAGTTTTATTTGTAACCAGATTTTTATTACAGAAGTTGCACATAAATATAGCTGGAGAGGATGTGGAGAAATAGGAACACTTTTACACTGCTGGTGGAACTGTAAATTAGTTCAGCCATTGTGGAAGACAGTGTGGTGATTCCTCAAGGACCTAGAAATAGAAATATCATTTGACCCAGCAATACCATTACCGGGTATATACCCAAAGGATTATAAATTGCTCTATTATAAAGACACATGCAATGTATATTCATTGCAACACTGTTTACAATAGCAAAGACTTGGAACCAACCCAAATGTCCATCAACAATAGACTGGATAAGGAAAATGCGGCACATATACACCATGGAATACTACATAGCCATAAAAAACGATGAGTTCGTGTCCTTCACAGGGACATGGATGAATCTGGAAACCATCATTCTCAGCAAACTGACACAAGAACAGAAAACCAAACACCACATGTTCTCACTCATGGGTGAATGTTGAACAATGAGAACATGTGGACACAGGGAGGGGAGCATCACACACTGCGGTCAGCTGGGGGGGCTAGAGGAGGTACAGTGGGGAGTGGGGAGGGTGGGGAGGGATAACGTGGGGAGAAATACTAGATATAGGTGATGGGGGGGATGAAGGTGATAAACCACCTTGCCATGTATGTACCTATGCAACAATCCTGCATGATCTGCACATGTACCCCAGAACCTAAAGTACAATACATAAATAAAGAATGGAACCGCAAAATATATATATAAATATATATATAATATATATTTATATATATATTTCAGCTATATATATTTTTTATATATATAAAATATTTATATATAAAATATATAATATATATAAATATTTATATATTATATATAGCTGAAATATATATTTATATTTATATATATATATATATATATATATATAGCTGAAAACATATAGACAGGTATAAATTTTAAACCTTTCCAAATGTTCTCCTAACTTATTTTCTAGAAGTAACTACTGACATTAGTTTCTTACTAATTCTTATGGAACTTTTTGCATACAAAATGCCGAACAATTTATACAGAGGAAATTGTAACTTAAATACAGTCTATGCCTTACTTTCTCCCCTTTACATTGTGAAGACTGCCTTATACCTGTATCAACATCTACAAAGCCATCTAATTCCTTTTTAATTGCTTTAATTCCATCATATTTACTATAATTCAATTGGTCCTCTTTTAGTGAACATTCAGCTTGTGTCCACTGTAATAATATCTTCTGTACCTCTGCTAATACATAAGTAGGAAATCTTCCTAGGAGAGGATTTTGACTTTTAGGAGGATTCAAGGGGTATGCACATTTAATACATACTCTTAGGTATGTACGTATGTTGGTAGACTGCATATGTGGCATTTTGCATGTTAGTATGTTGGTAGGCAATTAGTCAAATACCTACCCATGAGTTTGTACCAATTTATACTCTCACAAAGAGACTCTCTCAAACAAACTTGCTGATCTTAGGCGATCAATGTGTGTCATTTTAATATTCACGTCTTTACTGGTCATATGGTTGAGTTTTACATGATTACTGACTATTCCTTTAAATGTGAACTGTTTTTTGCTTAATTTTCTGTTGGATAGTTTGTATTTCTCTCTTTTAAGGATATTTCTCCTTTTTTTGTCTTTCTCTCTTTTTTTTTTTTTTGGCAAATGTTAGCCAAGCATATTTTTGCCATTTGACTTTGTATTTTTAGTAGCACAGCTTTTTTATAAAAAGCAATATAATTTTTTCTTTATAAAGATTTATAGATTTGATATGATTGAAAAAATTGATATTATCTTTGGTTCATTTTCTTATTAGCTTTGTAAGTACTTCTAAATTTTCTTGTCATCTTGATTGGAAATGCAATGTAGTCATAAATAATTGGCATTTTCACAATACCAAATCTCCCTGTCTAAAAACTTGACATTATATTGCCAAAGATTCAGCTATTTTGTTAATCTCACAGTTAAGTCTGGAGTATTTCTGTTGTTATTGTTGGCCTTACATATTTCTGACTGAACTTGTTCCTAGGTATTACATATGTTTTGTTGCTATTGTACATGGAGGCTTTTCTTCCAAAATCTAAGTGTTGATTTGCTGTCTACCTTAAAACTACTAATTTCTCAACAACAATTTTTAAAAGTAGACCATGCACTAAATTCTACTCTGTTTTTCATTTATTTTCAAGAGGTTTTCAGGTTTACTGAAGATAATATCATCTGAAAATAATAATGTTATACTTAATTTGAAAAACTAGTAATATTTTTATTTGGAGTTTCAATGTACCCATCATGCATAAAAATCATAAAAAGAGCTCTGTCTTGTTTTACTTTAATGTCTTAAAACACTTTTCCTCCATCTACTTTGAATCAATTGACTTCACAAAATTCTACTTATTTTGGCTTTACTTTTCCTTATCAACTTTCATATGCAAGTGGAAGAACAGCACAAACACAACAAGAATTCAGTCTGTTCTGCGGCAGCTTTTATTCCTCCTCTAAGTTCTATCTAGAAATTGGAATTGCAATAAATGCCAAAATCGAGGAAATGCAGTGACATAGAGCAAATGGTTCTTCATATTTTCATTCAATCAATATTACCGAATACAGGGATATAAAGATGAATAACATTTTGCTCCATCATCCAGGAAATTATCACCTTTAAGAAGGTAACCTTTCCATTAGTGTACACAGCAGTAGAGGGCAATGCCACAAGTAATAGGAAAAAATTCTCTGGTGATGGTGATGAAGCATCAGAAAGCAGAAAGTTCAGGAACACAGAGGTAGGGAAGGATAATCAAAATCAGGAGTTGGTAAACTATAGCTTACGAGCCACCTGTTTTATAAATAAAGTTTTATTGAAACACAGTCACACTCTTTCATTTACCTTGTTTGGCTAGTTTCACATTACAACCACAGAGGTGAGTAGTTGCAACAGAGGGCATATGACCTGGAAAACCTAAAATATTTACTATTTGGTTCTTCAAATAAAGTTTGTCAATTCTTGTTCTAAATCATGTCATGATCAAATTTCCATAGACAGAAAAGAACTCAACATTTCCTATTGTTCTTCTGTGTATGGGCAGGAATAGGGGGATGATCGTTGCAAGTAAAAGGGACTGACAGAGGATGGGGTTTGTGGCGGTGCAAGTTGAAAGCTAAGAAAGAAAGATCCCCTTGTCCCCAGAAGGCACGATGATAAATAAAGACCAAAGCAAAGGACAGACCACAGTCAGAGTCAATCTTTCAACACAAGGCTAAACAGTTTAGGTTGCATCTGATAGCAAGAGAGATTTATAGATATTGCTAGAGGGCATGATCAATATAGAAACTGAGAATGACAAACTTGATGTTCAAGCATTTGCAAAGCGAAAGAGCAGGATGGGAACCAATGTGTGGGAACGTGGCTTACAGCTTTATTTCCCAAGCACTTCTTGAGGTGTCCAGCCACAGTGAGCACACCAAATTTATCTCCCAGAATGAATAAAAATAACAGAACTACTGCATTAGTTCAGGAGTAAGTCAATGAGAGCACCCCTAGGTAGGTGCTTGGTGGTGACAGAAAGGGAGCACTAATTTTGAGACAATTGTGAAGTAACAATACAGACCTTGACTACTAATATAAATAATTTGAAAATAACATTACAAGTACAGCAGATCACCGACTGACAGAAAACATTAAGTGGAAGAGCAATCGTCTAGTGTTAACAGGGTGCTCAGTTTAGCATTGGTGGGGTCAAGTTCTAGGAGAGAGCAATAGGGCTCACTGAAAATGTCCATCACACAATGGCAAAAACAGAGTTGGAGAGCATTCAAGGCAGAAATCTAAGTTAGGAAATCTCACAGGTGATGTAACATGTTTTGGGGAGGCAATCTTTAAAATCAGGAGATTTCAAATGAAAACCTTGTACCTCCTTTCTCTTCAAATAATAGGGAGCTGGACATAGTGGCTCATGCCTGTAATCCCAGCACTTTGAAAGGCCAAGGAGGATGGCATGAGGCCCAGAGTTTAAGACCAGACTAAGCAACAATGCGACACCCTCATCTCCACAACTGTTTTAAAAATTAGCCAGGTATGGTGGTATGTGCCTGTGGTTCCAAACACTTGGGAGGATTGCTTGAGCCCAGAAGGTTGAGGCTGCAGTGAGGCATGACTGTACCAGTGTATTTCAGCCTGGGCAACAGAGAAAGACCCTGTCTCAACAATAATAATGAGACTGGACCAACACTGTACCCTGTTCCCATGTGATGGTGACAATCATGAGCTGAGTAGGGTCCCCCTTTCGGGATGTCTGGATTCCCATGTGCCATAGCCCCCACCCTCCCCTGATGCCTTCCCAACACTGAAGCCAATTGTCATTTGTAATTTATCATTGAGCTGGAATTTACATTTTTCCTTAATAGAGAAATAGTTTCTGTTCCCACATCAAAGTCATAACAAATGGGAGAAATGTTCAGCAAAAATCAATGTAATTTCAAGATTTCCATACATGTAGGCATGTCCTGTCTTTCTCCATCCAACAAAATCAGACTGGTGAAAGTATAGGCTTACAAAAATGTATGCGATGGAGTTTACTTATAATATTTCCTGTTATATGAGAAGGTTTTGTGTTATAGAAGCCTTTGTTATAAGACCCTTTCAACTTTACCCTCGCCTCCTCTGAGCACAGCTGCCCAGGGACAGAAGACGCACACTGTGTCTGCTCTGAGCCACTGGCTCTGGCATTTATCAATGCGGGATGTGAGCTCCTACACAATGTCCACCACTGTCCCGTTCCCATGTTTCACTTTCTTTTCAAAAACACTTTTTAGAGACAGGATTTCCTCAGTTGCCCAGACTGGAGTGCAGTGGTGCCATCATAGCTCACTGCAGCCTCGAACTCCAGGGCTCAAGTGATCCTCCCACCTTAACCTGCCGAGTAGCTGGGACAACAGTCACAAACCACCACACTGGCTCCTTCGTCCATTCTAAGAACAGTGTTCTACGTTGTTGGAGTTATATCCTGGTGATGTGGTTTGGATATTTTCCCCCACCCCTCCATATCTCATGTTCCAATGTAATTTTCAACATTGGAGGAGGTACTGTGTCATGAGGGCAGATCCCTCATGAATGGCTTATGACCATCCCCCTGGGGATGAGTGAATTCTCATTCAGTTAGTTCACAGGATACCTGGTTGTTTAAAACAGTATATCACCTCCTCCCTTTCTCTTGCTCCTGGTCTCACCAAGTAATGTGTTTGCTCTCCCGCTTCACCTTCCATCAGGATTGTGAGTTTTCTCAGGCTCTCACCAGAAGCTGAGCAGATGGTGGTGCCATGCTCATACAGTCTGCAGAAGTGTGAACAATTAAACCTCTTTACTTTATAAATCACTCAGTCTCAGGTATTCCTTTATAACAACGCAAGAAAGAACTAATACACCCAGAAAGGTTTTAAAATAAAGATCTTTTGGAGATCTGGAGGGAATATTTCAAATCTGAAAAGACTACACACTTATTTCGTTAATAGTATTATGTTTTCCAACAAAGTCCATTGCGGTTAAATTACTGTTTTCCTTCCTGTACAAAATAAGCTTCCAAGAGAAAGGTAGCTAAATTAATAACTGTGCTAGAAGGAGACAACAATATCCTAGTTGTGTATAATCCACACTTGCTGTGATACCAAATTATCATTTCAGCCTATTTAAGGATACCCAGAAAGAGTAGCGGCTTGCCAACAACCTGGCTAAGTAGACAGGGAAGAGTCATAATTTGTCTCTACTTTATTAACACCGCTTTCTATTTAGTTAGGCTCTCTCTCTGAGGTGCTCAAATAATTTTTCAGACAGTATCCAATTAATCTCTAGCTATGTAGATGGCAGCATTTCAGATTAAATTATCTCTCAGTCACTTCCTCATTAAAAAAGAAAAAAAGATGTCAAGCATATGACAAAGCATCTTGTCAAAAGGATTTCACAGTTGAAAAAGACTTGCAGAAGAAGGGCAAACTACTTCTAGTTGCTCCTGCAAACCTACTTTCTGGAGGGACAACCATCTTTGGCTCCTTGAGCTCTCAATCTTATAGGGAAGTCCAATAGTGAGCCTCCTCTTCCAGGACCGTACACAGGAAATGAAGAACCAAAACTGGGAATCCAAGAACAGAATGATGAGCTAATTTCACATAAGTTCCAGAAGAGCTGTTTGGAATTACAATGAGAGCTTATGACAATGAGAGCTGCTTAACAGTCTTCTCCTGGGACAACATTTCTGAACCTCATCTTAATCAGTAAATCTTTAATATCTTCCTGTACAATGAAGGTAAGGAAAATTAGAATGTAGAAAATGTAGAAAAGCATCTGAAGTAATTTTTTCCAACGCTTTAGCAAGTCTGTTAATTAGGCTACTTTAAACCAGTGTCCTGAAATTATCCCTTTTCCTCTTCATATTTGCTTTCAGATGGTGATGAAGCCAAAGCAGAAAGCAACTCTAAAGGGATCCATTTGATTCAAATAGTGTCTTTTACAAACTTGACTCTGAAATCAGAAGTGAATAGCTCAGTGACTTTCCAGTGCAGGGGGAGGGAGAGCAAAATCCTTTAGAAGTGTAGGAATACAGTAAAATGTTAAAGGCGTACCAAAATTTCTGAGGAATTTAGTTTGATGTAAACAAAGATGAAATACCATAACTTCTCATCATATTATTCATTCAATTGTTTGACAAATATTTACTGACAGTCCACTAATTTCCAGCCACTAAGCTAGGTGCCATCCATAATGAATAAATATGAAAGATATGATACAAAACCATATATAATGTATAGTCTAAGAAAGAACATAGACAAACCAGCTATTGCAATGCAGTGTAATATGAGAATTGTACAGTTCAGAGCTAGGTAGGAGTAACTTAGGGATGAGAATTCAGAGAAGGCTCCCTGGAGGAAGTGGTATATTAATAACCTGAGATACTAAGAGTGACTGGGGGTCAGGCAGGTGAACTGACAGTGAGGGGAAGAGTAGGGATATGAAAGGTATTCTAAGCATAAAGGTTATCTTGTTTTTGCTGATGAAAGAAGCTGTAGCTCAACCAGAGTATTTGGCTTTCCAGGCACAGTCTGTGACTTTGCAGAGTAGAATCCTAAAAACTCTTTTGGCTTCTAGTCTTGGGGGTGCTCTTCTCCCCTAAAGGGCTACAGTGTTTCCCATCACAGTTGCATGTCCATGTGGACAGAAGTTTCAAAAAATGTCATGCAGAAAAGAGACATGATATATTCAACAGCAGTGTGTGAAAAGGCCCGTGCTATGAGGAAGCAGAGTGGCTCATCAAAGCATGTGGCTGTCTCTGGGCTGTTACTGCCAGACCCGAGGCAGGGGCAGAAGTGCCAGGAGAGGAGAGAAAGGGAAAAAAATAAGAAGCTGAGCAAGAGCATAGGTGAGAGGCTGCCTGGGAGAATATAAAAGAAGAGAAAATGAAAAGCAAAGAAGCCTTCATTAATAGAAACAAGAATTGGCTTTGAAACATGCTTCCAAAGAAGAAGAAAGAAGAAGAGGGAGGAGGAGGAGGAGGAGGAAGGAGGACGAGGAGGAGGAGGAGGAGGGGGAGGAAGGAGGAGGAGGAGGAAGGAGGAAGGAGGAAGGAGGA
>NW_016107357.1:19434904-19437436 GCF_001604975.1 Cebus imitator | reverse complement strand
AGGAGGAGGAGGAGGGAGGAGGAGGAGGAGTTGTTCTTGCTCGCTGGATTAATCTTCCTCAAGCTATGAACTATGTCATGTTTGATGTTCACCTTGCTCAAAACTTATCAATGACTCCTCTTCACTCCATAATACAGCACCATTTACTTTACCAGTTCGTTATTTCCCCCCAAAGATTCTATTACACCAACACATACCTGTACTTTTCTGCCTCTCCATCTCTGTGGGTATTACTCTTACTGCCTATAGTGATATACCTTGTATTTCAGCCCCCAAAATACTACCCATCCAGTAAGTAGCTATTCAAACATCACTCCAACATTACATGTTATTCTAAGTAATCCTACTTACTTCTGTGTTTGTCTCTCTTACCAATATTTCAATGAAATTTAGCTCTTCAACATCACCAATGTCCTTTTAATTGAAAGTTCAGCAAATATTAGTGCCTACCTATCAGGGAATTGCCCAGGTTCAAAGAAAATAAAAACAGAAAATATGACCTCTATCCCAATAAATTCATATTATAAATCCTCAAATTTAGTGCAATAAAATGAGCAAAGGTATTACTTATTTAAAAACTTGGATGTCTTACATTGAAAGAAAACCCCAGTATATACACAAATGTAAACAGTGCTAATAGAAAGTAAAAAATAAAGTGCAGTAAAAAATCCCTAACTCAAAAGTTATAAAATACTTCTTCTGAAATTCAAAATCTATTGGCAGTCCATATGTATTGTTAAGAGATATTCTTTATGTGTGTATATGTTTATGTCTGTGCATAAAAGCATACATATATGCATATATGCATGTATAAGCATATAGGTTACTATACTCAACCTGATTTTTTTTCATTCAAAATTATATGTCATGAATATTGTTCCAGGTCATCACACTTAGATGTACCCCATTCTTTTTAACAGCTGCCAAATCCATTGAATGGAAACATTATAATTTTTTAAAGTTTCCCATACCTAAAATCAATTTATTTTCTGTCTTCTGTTCATGTAAATAATGTTAAAATCTTATTCATACATTTTAGTTTACAAGGGAGCAAGGGCTAATACCCTCCCTCTGCAAGTTATTGGCTGTAGAATACTAGACAAGTTATTTCACTCATCTGAGCCTGGGATTCTTATAAAATTGGGGCCATTATAGGATTACCTGAGTCAAAATGAAGTTACATTTCACATTACCTGGCACTCAGGAGGCAACTCCAGAAATCATCTCTCTTATTTTTCTAGGACTGCATTAAGTATTATATAAGTATTGCTCATGTACTATGAATCTCACAGTACACTGTTACATAAAATCTTTGAACAGGCCCTTAAAGATAAATACGTGTGTGTGTGTATACAAACACACACACACACACACACACACACACACACACACACACACACACTTTCTCAAAATATATTCCTTTGTTTTTACCTACATAATTACCCTTATTGTTGGTTTTCATTTTTTTTTCTTTTTTTCCTGTAGATAGGAGTTTTCATCTGGTGTAATTTCCTTTCGGAATAAATCACTTTCTTCAGTATTTCATCTTAGTGCAAGTTGGTTGTTGACAAATTGTTTTAGCTTTTGTCTGCCTGAAAATATCTTATTTCATACTCATTTTTTTCTAGATGTAGATTTTTAGGATAACATACAGTCCTGGAATGCATAATCATGGTTCAGTCAGCTACAGATTGCATATAAAGTGACGGTCCTGTAAGATTATAGTGGAGCTGAAAAAATCTTATTGCCTAGTAACACCATAGCCTTTGTAACATCATAGCACAATTACTTTATCTGTAAATTTAGTGTAGCCTAAATATACAACATTTATAATGTCCACAGTAGTATACAGCAATGTCCCAAGCCTTCACATTCATTCACTAGTCACTCACTGACTCACCTAGAGCAACTTCAAGTCCTGCAAGCTTGATTGACTGCTGGTGCACTTTAGAAATGTACTATTTTTATATTTTATGCTGTATTTTTTATTGTAACTTTTCTACGTTGAGATGCACAGATATTTACCATTGTGTTACAGTTGCCTGCAGTATTCACACAGTAACAGGCTGCATGGGCTTGTAGCCTAGGAGCAGCAGGCTCTAATACATAGCCTAGGTTTATAGTAGGTTACACCATCTCGGCTTGAGTAAGCATACTCTATGATGTTCACCTAATAATGAACTCGCCTAAGAACACATTTCTCAGAATTGATCCCCACAATTGAGAAAAACTTATCCTCTGGATTATTTTTCAGCCCTCTGAAAATGTAGTTCCATTGTCTTTCGGCTTCCATTGGGTCTGATGTAAAGTTAGCTGTCCTTATCTTTGTTCTCCTACGGATGATGTGTGCCTTTCCTTTTCTGGCTGCTTTCACGATTTCCTTCTCATCTTTGGTTACAGCAGTTTGACTATAGTGCACATAGTGTGGTTTTCTTTGTATTTAAACTGTTAAGGTTTCCTGCATTTATTAAGTTATTAGATCTGTAGATTGCTGTTTCTCTCTTTTTCTTTTTTTTTTTTTTTTTTTTTTTT
>NW_016107357.1:19406631-19434869 GCF_001604975.1 Cebus imitator | reverse complement strand
AAAAGCCTCCCAAGTAGCTGAGCAAGACTTCAGATACCACTTTTGGTTGAAGCCCACTCAACTGGTTTCCACTCTGTGGGAGACATTTAACTGCTTTACAAACTTGCTATGAGCTCTTTAAGTCACCAGGGAATTCAAGTTCTCTCCAGCACTACTCCTGGATTATCCTAGTTGCCCCTTCTCAGTACTGCTCCAGCTTTGATCAGCCTTGCTGTGCAGCAGCACTCGAGGGAATGTTTCTCAGCTCCTTTTAAAGCCTTAAGCAGTTACTAGTTGTATTTGTTAACTTCCAGAGTACTTTCAAGGGGTTTTACTCAGCTCTCCTGCTTCTCTGCAGCCTTTGGACTCTTCTGCTTTGTACTCGGTGAAGACCTAAAGTTCTCTAAAGGAATTTTGCTCAGCTTCCTCAGACATGTCTCAGATTTTCAGCCAGGTCCTCAGCCTTGTAGTGGAAAAGGTTCTGTACCATCAGTGAAGGCCCATTGAGAAAAGTAAATGGGTGGATGCAGACTGATTGTGAAGCTGGGGTTTCTTCAGGATTCTAAGCCACTACATGAGCTTCCATGTTGATATTTAAAGTTGATTAACATTTGGCTCATTTCTTCTTACCCCTTCACTGCCAGATTCCTTTCTCTTGTTGCTTCTCTGAAATCAAATGTGGCCCAGGGACTCTTAATACATTTCTAGATGTTCAGTTCATTTAAGTGTCTTTGCTTTGCCAAGTCTTGAATAAATTTTAAAACCTATGTACTGTAGCATAACTAGATTTCTCTCATTGTTAATCTTCTTCTACAATTTTCTAAATATTAACCTAAATTGGAACTTCCCTAGTCATTTCTCTATGTGCTCTCTTTATATTAATGTTCCAGTCCTCATGACATTATGGAATGATTGCTAGCCTTGCCTCAATTTTAGATTTGAAAACTCAGGCAGAGAAAGATTAAATATCTTGCTTAATTCATATGGCTAAAAAGGGGTTGAGTCACATATTTAACCTAAGGTGCACTAATTTAATTCACTTTTATTCTGTTTGTTTTAATCACATTTTAAGTAATAAAGAATTTGGTGGACTTTCATGAATTCACTATGCAACTTTAGCTCAGAAATTTTGCACATGCTGATTCAAAAGGCCAGAATGCACTTCCCTGGACACTCTATGGGTCTAACTTCCATTTGACTTCCAATACATAAATCACTCCTCCTATCCTTGTAGTGACCTTTTGTGTCCTCTAGTCCCTTGTCCCCCTAAAATAAAAATTAAAAAATTACTTTATTTTCCCTGTGTTTCCTGACTTTTTGATTACTCTGAAGCACATTTGTATTATTTTGTCTCCTAACAATGTGACTATTTCAGTTTAAAGGTACTTCTCTGGAAAATATACGTGGAGGTTGAAGAAAACTTTGAGCACATTATTTGAAAATGTAATCAATATGCTTTTAAAAAGTACCTTTTAGACAAAAGCTATTTTAATTGACGTGAAATGATATCCCATCCTTGTTCTCAACATTGCAGATATCCTATATGTAGTGACTTTTATTCACAATTATATCTACATCTATATCTGAATCTTCACTGACATATTTCAAAAGGGAGATATCTCTCAGAGGATTTTTGCATAGATTTCTGCAATGTGACAACTGATGTGAAAATAATCAAGGCATTCAGTTTATTACTAAACAGGTTTTATAGTGTGAGAAACCAGCAATTTTGTTCTCCCATGATGAAGGCCCACGTGGTGGTATAACCATTTAGAGTCAAATAATTTCCACTGATAGTTTATTAGGATACAAAAAAACAAATAGTAAGAAGTAACTGTGCTTTAAGAATCCAAAGAAATGATGTTCATTTTTCTCTTTACTTTTAGTATAATACCTTGTACTAGAAGCTCATTTTTAAAGGAAGACTATACATCATGATTGGGAAAGACCAAATGGATGACTTTCTCACAATCCTCAACCACAGAATTTCAAATCTGCCCCACCCACTCTATGCCATCCTTTTCAATGTTGAAGCTAATAAGCTTTGACTGTATCTTGAAAAACATATGGACAATCCAAACACTAAGAACTTGTTACTAATGTCATAAATATTTTAATATTATATTTTAGAAGTTTTAGATTTACAGAAAAATTGAGGAGATAATGCAGGTTTTCATATTTCTCTACCAGTTTTCCCTATTATTAGCATGTTACATTCATATTTGTTATAATCAATGAATTAATGTTGATACACTGCTATTAACTAAATCCCATTGTTTATTCAGATTTCTTTAGTTTTTAACTAATGTCTTTTTCTATTCCAAGATCCCATCCAGGATAGTACATTAGATTTAGTTGTTGTAGCTCCTTAGGTCCTCTTGGTTATTTTTGATGACCTCGAAAGTTTTGAGCAGTATTAGTCAAGTAATTTGTAAGACTCTTCTCTCACTGCCCATGACTGGAATTTGTCCAGAGTTTTTCTGATTATTAGAATTGGGTTATGGTTTTAAGGGTGACTCCTCTATAGGTAAAATGTCATTTTCATCACACCACATCAAGGTACATTCTGAACATGATGTAACACTGTTGATATCAATATAAATATTATTTTTTAACATAATTGTTTTACTAGTATGGCTCTTATTTTCTTCCGGTTACATTCTTACTTGTATCTATCCTTCACACATACAACATGGAGGACTTGTTCTTAATTATCCCTTAACCGGACTGTACAAAATTCGTCAACTTAATTTTACTTAGGAATTAAATTATCCCATTTTCCTAATTGATTGTTGTTCTTCACAGACCTTCCTCTTACTCATATATATATATATATATATATATATATATATATATATATATGACTGGTACTTTGGTACTCCCAAACAAATACAGACATAAAAATATAGCTTAAACTTACTCTTGTGAGTGGGTAGTATCAAATTCTGCTTGTGGCAAAAATTTAGAATAGTACTAAGTATTACAAACTTATTTGGCTGTCTCTTTTATTTTTGTTTGATGTATAAACAGTCTACTGTTAACAACACATCAGTTCATGATTTTTAAAAAAAGTGAATATTGGCCAGGCACAGTGGCTCATGCCTGTAAATCCAGCACTTTGGGAGGCCAAGGCAGGCAGATCATGAGATGAGGGGTTCGAGACCAGCCTGGCCAACACAGTGAAACCGTCTCTACTAAAAATAAAAAAAAAACACTAGCTGAGCATGTTGGCAGGTGCCTGTAATCCCAGCTATTTGGAAGGCTGAGGCGGGGAACCACTTGAACCCAAGAGGCGGAGGTTGCAGTGAGCTGTGATCGCGCCATAGCACTCCAGCCTGGGTGACAGTGCGAGAGTAGGTCTCAAAAAAAAAAAAAAAAAAAAGTGAATATTTACTCTTCAATAAAAATCATTTTAGACAATTTTTAGAAGGGTAGTTTGTTTGTTTTCATCAGGTTCTTTGTATGCAGTAGACCATCCTCTGTAAGAAAATCCACTTATCAGACATAGTTGACATTGTTTCATTTCATTACACTAAATTAGTTTGCATCAAGTTATTTATTTCCTTTGTTAATAATTACATTACTTCTCAAAGCTGTCTAAATTTTATGATTATTTGTCTCATTATATTTCCATAATACATCATTCTACAATTATTATTTAGTAAGCACTAGACATCAATCATTATCCCACATGCTGGTGGCATGGTGACAAAACTGAGAAAAACAAATTAGCAAACACACATACATATACACACATACACTCACATCTACACCAATAATCAAAATATATACAGATACATGTGATGTATGTGTTACGACAGTACATGCTCATACACTCTGAAGTGTGTTTCCAATAATTTCCTTGTAACAGAGTTACGGAAGTAGAAACAATACCAAGGCACAAGGTATGAAGCATAAGAACTACCATATCAATTTTCAGAATATTTTTACCAATTAGCAGTTGCCGTGAAGTTTATGAGAAATATATTTCAATGTATCTTTGCTAGTTCTTTTTTAAAAGGCTTTTCTAATTTTATAGGTAAAAGTAACATCTCAGTGCTTTAGTTACTGTCTGTCATTATATGGATGGTTTTAATTTTTTGTTTCATGCTGTGAAATATTACATATGATAATACTATGTATATAATATGTAAAATCCATGCTCAGCACTCAGCCTTTTAAATATTAGCATTTTTTCTCATTTCAGTTATTTTTTTCAAATAAAACAACAAGGATTCTATTGAAGCCTTCCCTAATATCATTTCTTTGTCCGTTGCTCTCCTCAGAGTAAACAACACTACCCTACATTTGATATTTACCTTTCTCAGGCATTTTTTTTGAAATTTACTACAAGTATGTGCATACAGAAATAACATTATTTATATATGCCTTAACAGTATAGAACTGGTGTAATACTGCATTATGTCTCTGAAAATTCCTCTTTATTTACTTGTTTTTGCTAGCTGCATTTGGGAGATATATTTATCCAAGTTGGTATCACAGCAAGCAGTGTTCCACAGTATGAAGGCACCACAATTTATCTGTGTTCTTTTCCAGTGTCGTTTGAGTTGTGAACAATGCGAACAATGTTATGAACAATGTTGCCATTAAAGTACCTGTACCATGGGGTGACACTGCTTTACTATACATTGCCAAATTATTCTCCATATTAGTTATACAAAATTACTAACATTTTATGAGGGTTCTGGCTATATTACATTTTTGCAGCCATTTGAATGAGCTATCACTTATGTGAAATGCTTGTTCTTTTCTCTCCAACTTTCTATTGGGTTGTCTTTTTACGGGAATTTTCTATCTATCCTAAATGCCGATCTAGTTTGGTTATGCGTGTTACAGATAAATTTCCTCAGTCTCCGACCTGTTTTTTACTCTCCTAAGTCTTTTTTTTTTTTTCTGCTTACATATGCTTACATTTTTTAAGTTAAATTTATCAGTATTTTCTTCTTATGGTATGAGTTCATAAAGACTTTCTCCTATATTATTTTCATATTTTAAAAGTTAGTATTTAATAGACTTGGGATGCATGGTTAAGTTGGTTTAAGGTAATGGACTAATTTTATTCTTTGTGTTTATATATAGCCAATTTTATTCCAGCACCATTTTTAAAAACTGTTCTTTTTAAACGCCAATTTGTCACACATCAAGATTTCTTTTTATCTGAGACTATTTCTGATCTTCCTTTGTTACTTCATTGTTTTACTGCATATAACTCAGCACCAATATCATCATGCCTTAATTACTATAGTTTTCTTAATTTTAATTTTAATTTTAGGTTCCGGGGTACTGTGCAGGATGTGCAGGTTTGTTACAAAGGTAAATGGGTGCCCTGGTGGTTTGCTATACCTATCAACCCATCACCCAGGTACTAAGCCCAGCATACATGAGCTACTTCTCCTAATGCTCTCCCTCCCCCATGCCAGCCCTACAGGTCCCAGTGTGTGTTGTTCTCCTCCCTGTGTCCATGTGTTCTCATTGTTCAGCTCCCACTTATAAGTGAGAGCATGTGGTGTTTGGTTTTCTGTTCCTACATTAGTTTGCTGAGGACAATGGCCTCCAGGTTCATCCATGTCCCTCCAAAGCTGTTATCTGTAAAAGCAAGTTGTCACCTGCTCTTTAAAAAACGTTGTCTAGTCTTGGCACTTCAGTTTGCCACATCTGAACAGAATTGCTCCTTTTATGACATTGCATTTTGCTACCAATGAACAAGGCATATCATTCTAATATTTATCTTTAGAAGCTTCCAGCAATGATGGCTTTCTCTAGAGTCTGGCTACAGGAAGGAGGAAGGAATCACAGATGTACAATATTAGGTCGCTGCAAATATAAAATCTATAAGAAAAACGAAATAATTATAGAACTAAATTAAGATACAAACTAATTAAGATAGAAAACTCAGTACCTATACTTGAGGACAAGAAAGGAACAATCAGGGCTATCTACAAGACGGGATGGGCCACAAATGAAGCCTCAGAAGAACAATAGAGCTATGTAATAAGCTATCTTATACGTAATAAGCCCCTTTCTTCGGTGCTAATAAGCTTGCATTCACTTGTGTTCTGTCTGCCTAAGAAGTGATATTGGACATCATATAATAAATGCATAGAATGTTAGGAAGGCTTTTGCTGAGTATCTGGTTACTCTGGATGTATTGGAGTCTCCCTCCTACAGGCAAACAACAAAACAAAACAAAATAACAACAACAACAAAAAACAGAGGAGTCCAGCACCTGGATAATAACCCGTGTGTGATTCCTCAGGCCTCCCCACAGGCAATTACACAGGTTTTGTGGGGCAGGCCTCCCAGGGAAGCTGCCTCCTGCTCCAGGCGTGGTGTACAGCCCAGGCCTCACAGTCTCTGAAGGGAATGCAGTCAAGGCCTCAGGCTTCCCCGCACGGCCAGGCCTTTAACATGGGTGCATTCCTAGGCCCGGGGTCTTCATTCCTAGGTCTCTTCCTCTGAGGACTTGGGCAGAGGCCCTCTTCATGAGGCCTCTGATGAGACCTCACGGGGAGGGGTGAGAAGGAAGAAATCTTGAAGATACTTTCCCTATTCTCACTACCCAGTATTTTCCCACTCCTAGCCCTTCCTCCTCTCCCTGCCTCTGATCCCAGGGTCGATATAAAGTGCCAGAGGCTTTTGTCCAGGATCTCTGAGCAATGAGACAACCCCAAGTCCGTACAGATCTACCCGACTCTCAACTGTGCCTCATTCCATGGGGACAATGGACCTGGGGTGTCAGCGATTCTCAGGTTTTAGCTTCTTGCTTCCACTATTAAAATATAATGTATAACGTAATTAACATCTTTACTCTGTCAATCGAGGCTTGTAGTTTTCATTTACTCCTTGCCACCTGGTAGCTCAGCTGTCTCCTCCAGCTCAGCTAAGGTAGTGACACCACTCTTGATAGAAAAAGAAAAAGGCCAGCAACAGTGAAATATTTAACTAAAATTTACTATTATAAACACATAAATTATTTTGAAATTCTTCAAAAGATAATTAGTGATTCATTGAGTTATCTCATATAATTAACACAGCGAATTTATGACTATTTCTTAGAATTATTTAAGACATTAGAAAGATACACGGTTTTTGTATATGTAACAGGAAATCTTGTTTGTATAAATGTTTGATTTGATACTAGGCTGGAAACTCAGCCCCTGAAGATTGTTTCCACTGGAAAGTATTTTATTTCAGCAGAAAATTTGCAGGAAGTGAATGTAATAAAAAAGTAAAGCCTCTTTATAATTCTTGAACTTAATCCATGCACTTTTTTAGCAAAGTCTTCTATAAACCAGAGCCTGAAGGAAAGATTAAAAAAAAAAAATACTGACACTTAATTGGGGAGGTGCAATTTGAGGATGGTGACAGTGAGAGGAGAAAAGGAAATGAGGCAAAATAAAACCACAAAACAACGCCATGTGATGTGACGGGATGCACTGGCTTCTCCTACACAGTGACCTGGGAAGAAAGAATGCAGCTGGCTCGACAGATGTGACCGGCGGGCACTAAGGCTTTCCCGGAAAGACTGCAAGAGGAAATGACACCGTGGTGCAGTCCAAGGAGGAGGGCAGGGGAAACTGTTTGACTGGCTCCCTCCTGTTTGCAGTTGGTTAAGGTTCATACCACCGCATGTGAACACCTCCGCAGTTCTGGGTTGCTTCCCTGGGCCCCTTGAGGGTCGTGCCACAACCCAGATCCAAGGCCCACAGGGTAACATTTTCCATCAGAGCGGAGGGATGTGTATTGTTCTGCTAGGGCTGCCATAGCAAACTACCACAAACTGGTTGGCTTAAGACAACAGAAATGTATCTTTTCCCAGCACTGGTGGCCCAAGGTCTGAAATCAAAGTGTGGGCACTCGTGGTTTCTTCTGGAGTTCTCAGGGAGAATCTGTCTTACATTCTGTCAGCTTTCGGAGGCTGCTGGCCACCCCTAGTGCTCCTTGGCTTCCAGTGGCGTCACTGTATGTTCCCATCTTCACATCACCTTCTCCTCTGTGCTTTTCCTTGGGTCTCAAATCTCCCTCTACTTTCTCTTTATAATAACACTGTCTTTGGCCTTAAGGTCCCACCCTAAATCCGGGATGATCTCATCTCAAGATCTTTAATTCCATCTGCAAATTCCCTACTTCCAAATGTGTTCACATTCACAGGTACTGGAGGTTAGGACTTGGACATATATTTTGGGGACCAATATTCTGTCTACTACAGGTTGAATGGCACAGATAGGGCTCAGTGGGTAGGGTGTAAAGGTGACACAAACGTAGGGCTTCACCTGAGACTCCAGTCAGTTCAAAGACCTAGGCAAGGGCAGAGGTGAGCATAAGTCAGGGAAATGCATGGCGATTTTGAAAAGAAGGACACTGTCCAAGGAATCTGAGAAAGTGCTCAAGGCTCGTCAGGCGCGGTGGCTTACGCCTGTAATCCCAGCACTTTGAGAGGCTGAGGCAGGCAGATCACCTGAGGTCAAGAGTTGGAGACCAGCCTGGCCAACATAGTGAAACTCCATCTCTACTAAAAATACAAAAATTAGCCAGGCGTAGTGGTGGGTGCCTGTAATCTCAGCTACTCAGGAGTCTGAGGCAGGAGAATCACTTGAACCCGGGAGGTGGAGGTTGCAGTGAATAGAGACCACGCCATTGCACTCCAGCCTGGGTGACAGAGTAAGACTCCATCTCAAAAAAAAAAGTGTTCAAGGCTTGTGTCTAAAATATACCCCATACAACTAACCACCAGGTTGAAGACTTTCATGTGGTAGTAATGATCGTAAAAATGTTTGTTCCTCAAATGTGCATTTGTTCAAAAACCTTCTATATGCCAGGTGTTGAGGATACCAAGAAGATTAACATACAGACCTTTGGGAGCTCACAGTCCAACAGGAAGAGAAACACTTAAAATTGAGTGGGTTTAATAAATTGCACACGCAGGGTATGGGAGGAGGGGACAGAGACACACAGGTATGATCAATTCTGGGTGGAGACAGAAAAGTGAAAAGCACTTTAATATAGATTGTATCATCTGATCCTCTGTAATAATCCTATAAAATAAGCTAATTTCGAGGGCGTAGATCTGAGACCAGGTTGAATAAATAATCTAGATTTCCTTGTTGGATAGATATGAATTGCAGACTAGAACTCAGGCATTCTGACATCTAGTATAATTTATATTCTTCTCCACTTGCCTTTTATGTGAATTAAGGACCTTTGGTCTTCCCTTGTGAATTCCGGTATCTATAAAATTCAGCATAATTTTTCCTTTTGTAGAAACATATTAGTCTATTGATATTATTTACTGATAATTATCTGCTAATGGATTTATTCCCCTTGTGTAGCATTATCTCCTGTTTTATGGGAACTTCTAGTCATATCTTTCCCAATTTGGCTAGGACAGTGACCCTAGGGAGCCACATGGCCGATGCCTGAGTTCAGGGTCCTGCCGAATGCTTGCAATGGTTTTAGTACATAAGAAGATACAAAGTCATTACAAATGAATCATTTAAAGCATATTATGACAATAAATTCAAAGAGAAAATCATAGGACTAACATCTAATTTTCACTGTTTTAAATTTCAATATGTCAAATGCTAAACAGTAAAATGGTATTGCTCTAAATACTTGACTGCACCATCTAAAAGCATAGAATTTAAAGACCTGACTGCTGTTTCTAGAAGTTAACAAAAATTCCTCCTAAAATAGCAAATTTCATTCATATAGGATTGGCAACCATCACCTTCATTTTGCCAAAAACATAATGCCAAACATTAACTTCAGCAAATTTAATTTTCCAAGGAAGAAAAATTATACTTTAAAATAAGTACATACTGAGTCATTACTCATAGAAAATATGTATTTACCATTATAATGGTAGAAACATATTCTAAGAGTAAAGGCAAATGAAGACATCTCTATTGTTTCAAAAGTCAAAAGCTTCTGATAAACATTAGTAATCATCTTGTAACTTGATATGTCTTGTTACTCTTATCAATTAAAAAAAAATCATGGCTACATTTCAGGGAAAGTCTACTGAGCCTTTCTCAATGACTGATCCAAAATGGATGTTTTGAACCCTGGGATAACAGTGAGTGAGTCAGAGTATGGAGAAGCAGAGATTTATATATGCCTTTCACAAAGATATCAAAGTCTATTCCATTACTAAGACCAAGTTTTGGAGCTTTTTAAAGAAGAAAGTGTAAGGGCCATGTGGTTTTAGCTTAATTCCATCTGTTTTAGCACTCCGAGCTCCTTAACACCCTCAGACTCTGAGAAGACAAATGATCACATTTTGTCATCTTTTCCTCTTGGAATAACATTGGGAGGGGTAGGGAAAATTGGTGGAGAAAACGATGAATTCTATTTTAAGGATGACACTCGGGTAATACAGAAAATAAAAGTGATCCAACCCTCCAAGCAAGAGAAAAGCATGACATTAATCATAACCCACTTTAACCCAAGATTTGAATTATCTCATCAAAAATGTGTGTGCGATTCAGTGACGGCACTATAGCTGCACAAATGAAAATAAAGCTGATATGTAAGCTTATAGAATACGTCCACTACCACAGCAATCCCATACCCTGTTTTTAAATGTCTGTACCCCGTTTTTCAAAGGTCTGTTTATCTCTGGCTTAAGAACTAGACACATTTACACCAATGATCTTTACTCATTCAGTCATGACTGAAGCCTGTTCGTCACAGAGAATTTAAAACAAGTACAATTTTAAAAAGGAAAAGCAAGCACTCAATTTCAATGTATGAAGTTTGTTTGAAGTCCCTAGGGATGGAATTCTTAAAGTGATAGGGTTACTTTCTTAATTGCTAAGTATATGATATTAAAGAACAAATACAAAATAACCAGAGAAAACTTCAGTGTATTTGACAACCCATTTAAAGAGAACAACAACAAAACATTTCTTTATTATTTGAAAAAATATGTCACTCTTACTCCAGGATTATAGTACCTTTAAGAGTGACTAGGTAAGGCACAAAGGGAGGAGTCCAAAATCCTGAACTTTGCTCCCACTTCTGCATTTCATCATGTAGGTGATGATGAGATACTGATTGAAACCTCTTAGCTGGTTTCCTCATTTCTGTAATACAGGCAGTACCATAAATATTATAGAATTTTTATGTACCAAAATAAGCTTAATAGATGTGTAATTTATAATTAAAAATACTAAATGCAGCTAGATATGATGGTTCATGCCTGTAATCCAAACACTTTGGGAGGCTGAGGCAGGAAGATTGCTAGAGGCCCAGAGTTTGAGACCAGCCTGGCCAACAGAGAAAGACCCCATCTATATAAAATTATTATAATATACTACCTAATAATTGAAAATTAAGAATACATCTTTTTAGAAATACAGCTGATCCTTAAATAATGTGGGAGTTAGAGGTGGTAACCCCCTGCACATATAACTTTTGATTTAAATATATATATATCACTTTTGAGTCCACCGCAACTTAACTATTCTTTATTGTTGAGTAGAAGCCTTATTGATATCACAAATCATCGACTCACATATTTTGTTTGTTGTATGTTCTATATACTGTATTCTGACAGTAAGATAAGCTAGAGAAAAAAAAAGTTACTAAGAAAATCATAAGAAAAAGAAGAGATATTTTCTTTTCATTAAATGGAAATGGGCCAGGGGTGGTAGCTCACACCTGTAATCCCAGCACTTTGGGAGGCTGAGGCAGGTGGATCACCTGAGGTCAGGAATTCGAAACCACCCTGACTAACATGGAGAAACTTTGTCTCTACTAAAAATACAAATTTAGCTGGGCGTGGTAGTGGGTGCCTGTAGTCTCAGCTACTTGGGAGGCTGAGGCAGGAGGATTGCTTGAACCTGGGAGGTGGAGGTTGCAGTGAGCTGAGATCACACCACTTCACTCCAGTCTGGGTGACAAAGCAAGACTGTCTTAAAACAAACAAACAAGAAAGGAAATGGATCATCATAAATGGATCATCAATAAATGGATCATCACACCTTTCATCCTCAAGGTATTCATGGTGAGTAGGCTGAGGAGGAAGAGGAGGGGTTGGTCTTGCTGTCTTTGGATAGCAGAAATGGAGAGGTAGGGGAAGTAGAAGGAGAGGCAGGAGAGATGTAACTTTTACACACTTTGTATAACTTTTACTAAAAACATTCTCACATAAGTGAACCCACGCAGTTCAAACCCACATTGTTTGAGGGTCAACTGTAGGTTTTAGCACTCAGATTCAAAAGCTTGGAATTATATGATAAGGAATTACCTGAACCTAAATCATGGACCATGAAGATACAGAAGTTAAGGAAGTGACCTGTCATTTTATACAGTTCCTGGTTTGCATGGAAGAGAAGACAAACACAGCGTTACTGATGGCAAACAAAGGCAAGATCACATCACAGAGAAACTGAAGAGCAAGCCACCATCAGTGCTACATTGACATCTTTCTAAGCTGTCTGCTTGGCTGTGTCAAAAAACCTCTCTGCCTATGGAGGAATATTTCAACTCTTTGCCCTGTCTATCATTCAAGACTCTTTATTCCTATTTCATCCTTATAATTTTAGTTCGAATTTTTCTTTACACATATCTTATGTCGTAGCCAAAAAGACTAACTTAACAGATTATAAATGTCTCATGCCATTTCCAGATCTTTGCTTTTCTTTGCTATCTCATAAGCCCAGAAAGTTCTCCTTGTTACCTCACTTACCCCCAGAGAGCACAGACAATAAGCTGTCTGTGAACTGAGACATGAAAATCTTTTATATCAGCCGGACTAGCCTAACCATGAATGTTTCATAGATTTGATCTCTGTCTAAATAAAGCTTAGAAAACATCGTATCTCCATTTTATATCTTAATCTTATTAATAGACATTTACATAACAAATTTTGTAGACACCTAAAAAAATTGAATTAGATTTTTGAAAAATAAATCAAATGAGAGGCACCGATTTTGAATTCTCCATGGAGAGACTTTGGCTCATCTCTCCTTTATTTGTGCATCCTGTATATTTCAGGGACTTGCAAGGCTACACTAGATATTAATTACACCTCTTCTTTCAGGAAGCACAGGAACACACAAACACACACACGTTTAGGGTGGTTTAGGCCCCTGGATTTTGGACTTTTTAACAAAGCAACTCTATCATTAAAAATATTTATGGACGTATCTCAAATAGATGCATTTTTGCAATATAAATGCAAGCACATGTTACAAGTTATTTACTATTTTCATGTACATGATGAACCAAATAGCAATTTTAAATTATGTAACAATAATACATGGCATTGCAAACTATGATATTTGCTTGCTATACTCAAATAGATTGTTTTTTACATCCTACTTTGGAGATGACTGCTTTAGGGAAAGTCTCAAAAGAAAACATAAATAAAAGACAAGAACCACGGCAGGGCTTTAATAAAAGAGGACAGGACCATCTCAGGGTAGTCGGACTTTTTATGGGGTGGGTTGGCACATCAAGAATGAACGCTCCAGGAGAAGGAAGGCAGAAACTGCCCGTCACCTGAGGCCCAGGACTGGAAACTGGTCCAGTGTCCTTTCTGCTCTATCCCAGAGCATTCCACAGCCTGCCCACAGGCAAGGGTAGGGGACACCAGCATCACCTCTTTATGGAAAGAATGTCAAATAACTTGCGACTAGAAATAAACATAAAACTTCAAGTATGCTTATATGACAGCAGAGTAGTGTTGTTTATGACTTAGGGGATGAAATGGAGGGCATTCCAGACAAGGGAGACATGCCCTCATGGAAATGGAAGCTAGAATGAATTCCCAGTCATGGGAAGCACAGTTCACCACAGGAAGTAGAAAAGCCAGACAGAAATAGAGAAGGCATGCCGATGAGAAGTGGAAAATTAGATTCATAGGTTTTTGGATTCTAATTGTAAGGGCAGACAAGTGAGAGCTTGGCTCACTGCAAACCTCCGCCTCCCAGGTTCAAGTGATTCTCATACCTCAGCCTCCCGAGTGGCTGAGACTAGAGGCGTGTGCCATCATACCAGGCTAATTTTTTTTTTTTCAGTAGATATGGGCTTTTGCCATGTTGGCTAGGCTGGTCTTAAACTCCTGACTTTAAGTGATCCTCCGACCTCGGCCTCCCAAAATGCTGGGATTACAGGAGTGAGCCACCATGCCCGGCCGAGAGCTGAACTTTTATTTGCTGAGTCATCGTGGAAGTAATATTTAAGAAAGATCAATACTGCATGATTTTATTTATATGAAGTATATAAAATTGTGAAATTCATAGAATCAAAGAGTAGAATGGTGACTGCCAGGAGCTGGGGGGAGGAGAAAACCGGGAGGGCAATCAACGAGCAAGAGGTTTCAGTTAAAGCAAGATGTGTAAGTTGTAGGCATCTGTCAAGTCACATCGGACCTACAGTCAACAGTGATGTATTGGGAAATGACGTATTAGAAAAAATGTATTAAAAATGTATTAGGAAAAAAAGGGAATAAGATAGGAAAAACACCTAAATGTTAACAGTTAATAATTATGGGGATTATGAGTTCTATTTCCTTTCTTTACATAGTCCTGTATTCTCACAATTTCCTTTGAAAAGGTATCAGTTGAATAACTAGAAAAAACAAATACCGTTAAAAAGAAATAAAAAAGATCAAGACAGCAGTGACAGGTTAAAACTGAGACATCTTGGGTTCCACAAGCTCCTCTAAGGTGCTTCGAGTCTAGCAGGGAATTAGAGTGAGAGCGGAGATGCACAGTTCCTGTCGGACAAGGGCAAAAGCATGAGCAGAGAGGGTTAAGGAGAATGAGGACGTGCTGCTGTGAAGTGAGTGTACTTCACACTTCTGTTCGAATAAAACTGCTTGTGGAAAGTCGTTCGGGGCACACCCTTTTAGACTCACTGAGACAACGCATGACAATCAGATTCTGTATCGCAAAACATTCTGACCTTGGTTTGAAGATACAATTGCAATACTAATATAATCTGTGGTTATGTATCCATTTATTGGCTCACTTTCAGTATCTATGACACGCCAAACTCTGCTAGGTGCTTCCTGTTATTCATCTCATCCTCAAAACCATTATAAGGAAGGTCTGAGTATTCCTCTAGTTGTCATCTACGTTGTTCAATTGATTGGTTATATACAGTCTGGTTTAATATAAAAATTAAGCCATACATTTTTAGCTACATAAAGTAAACTGCCTTTTCTAGAAATTAGGACTTATAAATTTTTCCCCCTTATATATTTGCTGACTGGTGATCAGAGATTAATTTTGTCAAGTTGAACTAGGAGTTACGTAACACCAAATGTCCAAAATTGATTCTATAAAATGTCTGAACTAACAGTGTAAGTACTTCACACCACAGAATTGTAAAACTGTGTGCTGGTATAATGTGAAGTATCAAGGAAAAAGCTGCAGAAGCAGTTGTTAAGTAGATCAGCTAGGACTCTAAAATCTCACAAAATTATTTGTAGCTTCAAACAAGCTGTATGTACAGAAAGTGAATCTAAGACTTTATTGCATAAATTTTAAACATTTCTTTTATAGCATTTATAGGTAATCTGATATTAATCATCTATTTTGATATCCTAATCTGCCTGAAAAGTTAACTTCTAGTCAAATTATTTTTACATATACCCTGCAGGCATCTGTAAAAGTGTGAACATGCAAAAGAAAATGCTATTTTTTACATTTCTGGGATGCATTATCTTATAAAAACAAAACAGAAAAGTATTTATGTGCCAGTAAAAGAAGAGCAATAGGAAAAAGGTTTTTTGTTTTCTTTTCCTTTGATCATGAAGATTCAGAATCATGACTTTTAAAACATATTTTCAACTTTGGATAACAAAAACTGGTTGTCAATATGACTAACCTGGTATAACCCAGGGTACATTTTCTACAAACTCCCAAGTTTATATAACGAAAAGCAAAACACTTCTGTTCAAATAAAACTGCTTGTGGAAAATAAAATGAATGTATCCTCAGTTGTCAAATTTAGTAATTATCTCCAAATCACCAACATTCTCACTTTAAGCAAACTCAGCATTTAGACATTTTATGTTTCAGAGAAAAAGATTAAAAATTACAATTATGTATCAGTTAAATGAATGCAGGAAACAGAAATTCAACCCATAAGTAAATTAAAGATAACTTTTAAAAAATAGTATTTATACCCAGCTGAGAGAAGCGGTATTACTTCTCTCAGGATAAAGCCTTCAGAAGGTCATTTTTCCCTATCATTTTATTTACTTGCTTTTTGAAAGTGGGAGAGAATTGAGAATGCTGAGGGGAAAGAGAGCTAGTCAGAAGAGAGATGATGAAGGAAAGGAAGGCAGAACGTAACCAGCCAACATGCCCCAGAGGAGACAGGAGGAGATGGGACATGCTGACATCCTGATGTCCCTGTTCCTCAGTGGTGAGGAACAGGTAGAAAAATGGGATAGAAGATATTAGTAATCTCTGGGGGGAAAGGACACATGTTTGCATTTGCTGGGTAAATTTACATTGCAAATCAACTAGGGATATCACCCAAGGGGCTCACACTGTCAAGGGAATGATACAATCTTTTTGTTTCCTTTGCCTAGATGCAGACACACACACAAGCACATTATCAGTCTAAGGTTTGCTTGTGTAGAATTTGTGTTAAACATAGAACAGAAGGAGGATGCACATAAAGGAGCCATGAAGGAAAGCAGAAAGAAAGCCAGTCACCAGCTGTCCCACAGTGTAATTTGTATAAATAAATAAATAAAATCTGCTTTTGCAAATTTTGTCATCTTTAAATTACTTCCCCCTGAGCTGGCTTGAGATTCCAACACCCTGTCTTCTATGTATATTGACCAAAAACTATAGCAGTTGATATCTACTCTCAGAAGGATGTATACACAATTTCTAAATCACAATGCCTTCATTATACTCTAATAGGGAAAAAACATTTAATTTTTAAAATAATCTTGATCAGAACCTAGAACCCATATAAATCTCTCCTTATTCACTGCCACATTATATCTAGACTCGAAGCACTTGTCAGACAATCTTGAACTTTCTTCTGCAAATACACTAAATCTCATTCTGAAATCCAGGCAAAATAATGAGCTGCATACATGGACCCCATCACGTTGGTCCTTAGAGTTGCTGTGTTGTGTTTTTCTTGAATTTTAGGCTGTAGACCCCAATGGAGGTCATTTTAAGAAAGTCTAGTGAATTTCTCTTTCATATTTGCTGTGAGTATTGCAGATGATAGTCATTACACTTCACACAATATCTCTTTAAGAAGAACTACGGAAGGCTCTCTCTGAAGCATAGGAATTACTATACATTTGTCTAAGAATCTTTCCCAACCTGAAGAACACTGTATTTTACTCTATATTTTCCTTTTTTTGTGTTGATCACTCAAAGATTATAATTCCATTTGCTTCCCATCACTTCTTATACATGAAAATTAATAGTATTAATTCATCGTTAGCGTCTGCTAATTTTTATAACATTATTTTCCTTATCTCGTTTAATCTTACTGTGTTGTACTTTATGTCATTTTGAGTATCACCTTAAATCTTCTTTGAAAGAGGGTGTGTAGATTTTTTTTTAATTGAAAGGAATTACAGTAGGTTAAGGGAGAATGTCTTCCTTAGATACAAGAGTGAGTAATATAGAAAGAGGAGAATTGCTAAAGCAATAATAAAAGAGAAAAAAAATAATATAAATGCAGCCTTGGGTTAAAACCAACCCACGAGTTTCTTTCACTGGATACCAACCATTCTGGGATGCAGTTTGGTAGCAAATCTACCTCCTAATAAGAGAAGATGTCATTAGTACTCTTCTTAATACCCTGGAACTTCTTAGCAACAAGCAACAATCCTTAAATTATGATAGGGAAAAAAATAGGAGTAGAATCCCATACTCAAGAGAAGGCAGAGAAGTCCGAAAGGCCCACTTTTTACTCTCTGGGCCCTTTTATGTTGGACCTGTCCATTCTTCTTCAATACACACTCCTTACACTTTCTTACAAGCTCATGGATAAATATCCAACGCTTCTGTTGCAAGCACATTTCATATTCAGCACCTGTTCTGGAGCCAGACTACATTTGTTTGAATCTCAGTTTGGCCATTTATTAGCCATGTAACTTTGTGCAGTTACATAACTGGTCTGTGTCTAGATTTCTCCCTCGGTATCTTCCTCAGAGGGGTTTGGAGAGTCAAATTCGTGTGGGTAAAGCCCCTGAACAGGCCCTGACATACAGTTAACGCGTGATAATTATTTATTAAACAAAAATGAGTACTTCAAAGGTTGACAACTTTGAGGAGACAGCTAGCTAATCTCAAAATCCCATCTGTTAATGCATTTACATTTACTTTTTAAGGGTATGTGGACATTACTTTTACTAAGAATCTTTTGGAGAAAATGTCAAAAGCTCTCTTACCCCTAAGATTTGCTTTATGGCATTGGTAGACAAAACTATCAACTGTTTTAAAATAATTCTACGTTGGGGAAAAAGGACCTCAGAGTACTACCCATCCTCTTACTCCAAAGAATGTTCTCTAAAAGCTAAAATAAAGCCATATCTCTTAGTGAATGTTGCTTTCATTCAAGTACAATTATCAATCTTAATTGAAGCATTCAGTGAAACTGACTTTTCTCCTTATAACCATTCCTCTTACAAACTAGTGCTTAAAGCAAAATAAGGGTTCTAAGGATGATATTAATATGAAAACCAAAGGAAATGTAAATAATAATAATATAGATTCCTTTGACGATTCCCTTACACAGGGTATAAGGAAATTTAAGAAGATTAAATATGTTCTTACAGTTACTTTTAAATCCAATGTATTTGCAGCCATATTTTGTTAAAATATAAGTAGAAAATGTAGCAAAATGAATATAAATGATTTTTTATATTTTTTCCTTGGTTTTAATCATGACATTATTTGAAAATAGGTACTTGATTTTTCATTTAGTTTTGGGGACAAAAAGGACTCCAGAGTCAAGATGATACTTAAACTCCATGATACTTCTTTGCAAATATTATTCTAGCCACTGGCCTATGTCACAAAACCTCCAGTGCCACTCTTCCCTGTGTCACAAGAAATCTGGAAACCTTGACCACCTGGGGAGAAGAGCAGTTAATGGTTGGGAATGAGCCCTAATTACAGCCCTAATTACAGAAAACAATTCTTTTCAAGAGACCCCTTCAGCTTTGTTCAACACAATGGGCCATTTCAGTACAAAGGGAGTAAGCAAGACCTGTACATCTAAGGTGGAAGTAGCCGGACGAGTTACACCCTGATAGGGCTTCTCCCATGTCTTCTTTCTGCATTCAGATGAGCGGCAAAGTACAGAGTTCTATTTCAGAGTTTTGAGTCTGTGGTCATTATGTCCATAACAATATCAAGTTAATTTTCTTAATGTTTCTGATGAGGATTTTGTACAGTTAAAACTAATGCAGGCTAAAAAGAAGTATCTTTTAAATCAAAGATTTATGAAGTTTGAAAATTCCTTCAAAATGCATTCAAGAATTAAATGCTTTGGATTATAAAGCTTGTACGTTTATGACACCTTATGGGATTTAGACATAATATGCCTTATTATCTTAATTATTATGCTTCACTTTATCTATAGACCTTCATTCCTACATTGGTTTTAAATATACTCAGCATTTAAATTTACCAGTTTAGTACTAAGATAGTAGGGACTTCCATTTTGGAATAAGCAGTATATTTCTTTTTATCTGCAATCTGCTCTATTTCTTAGTTGAAACCACACCAATACAGCCCTGATCACACATTTAACTCTGCTTCCTAGACACCCACTACTTCCCGAAACACAGGAGCCAGTCATCTTCAAAATATGGACTTTTGTATCCAGTGGCTTGAGTATGCCTGGAAACAAAGTCACATCTGTTGATTATGAAGTAGATAATTAGCAGATAAAAGTTTCTGGTGACCCCATCACGTTAAAAACAAGACCTTCTCGGTAACGTTTGCGACCACCTAACATAGTATACATTCTGTCCTTTTCTTATGTAGTCTCCTGTGTTACCTGTTCTATTCTTTTCCTTTCTTTTCCCAACTATAATGTAAGCTTCTTGAGAACACTTTTTCTGGAGCTACAAATCTTCAGCTATCACTGTGGCAGACACATTCCTGGACAACACAAGTGTGGCATAACTGATATTGAATTGAAACCCGCAAATTTGTACCCTCTCGTAAGAAACAATTTCTTTCATCGACAGAAACAGGTGATGAAACCACTTCACAAATTACTTGGTTTAGAGCCACATCCTAAACCATATTTGATCCCATCCTTTAATTTAGCTTATAATCTCCTTCTGAAACCACTTTAATTTTTCTCATAACCATCAAAAGCATTCTTAAGCAGTTCATAATTTTATGATGAGTATTTTTCACAGGGAAACAAAAGTAGCAAATGTATCACTTCTTGATTATGAAACTGCACACTTCTGAAGCATGGGTGTGTTGGCCTCAGTCTAAACAGGTAACTTGCTTTTACTTAATGTTTTACTTACTTTTACTCCAAAGCCCTCAACGTTTATTTTTGTTCTTCAGAAATATGAAAACCTAGTACCCATTTTGGAACTATGGCCTTGCTTGCAAATAGACAAAACCCCAACTTTAAAATCTACAGCACTAGACAAGAAAGTATGTAATCTGGTGTTTTATAGGCTCTGATATCATTTATACTATACTTACTAAATTGAAGGATATAATTAGAGCTCTCAAAATAAAGCCTGTCAACACAGATAAAGAAATACATATAACAACCTGTTTTCTTCTGGAATGTAAACTGTATAGATAACACAAAGACATTAAAAAATTACAATCCCAATAAAAACTGCTAATATCTTAGATTGCTTAGCATATGCATATTGAGAGGTTTATATGTGTTCTTTCATCAAATCCTCAGTGTCAGCACCTGTCTCTATTATTCCAGGTTCACAGTTGAGAAAACAGAGGCTTACAGAGTTAAGTGACCTGCCTGTGGTATACAAAGAAAGGGGCCAGCAGGGACCTCAGCATAGATCCCCATGGCTTCACTGGTTTGACCTGAGAAAGGATGACACAAACGTCAAAGATGCATCTGGCTGAGGGTTTCCGGGGAATGACAGCAGCAAGCTGTTTCATGTATCTTGCCCTCAGAACTGAAATGGCTGAGGCTTAAGACACCTGACCACAAAATGGAGATGCACATCTTCAAGCAGATAGTAAAGAAGTTAGAGATAGATAAACTTTCAGTTGCTGCTCCCGTGGAAGAATTTTTAATTTTTTTTTTTTTTTTGAGATGGGGTTTCACTCTGTCACCCATGCTAGAGTGCCATGACGAGATCTTGGCTCACTTCAACCTCCAGCTCCTGGGTTTAAGCAATTCCCTGCTCCAGCCTCCCAAGTAGCTGGAATTACAGGCACATGCTACCCCGCCCAGCTAATTTTTATATTTTTAGTAGAGACGGGATTTCACCATCTTGTCCAGGCTGGTCTTGAAATCCTGACCTTGTGATCCACCTTCCTCGGCTTCCCAAAGTGTTGGGATTACAGGCATGAGCCACCACATCCAGCTGGTTTAATTTTTATAGATGGGTCAGTAAAATGGCTATAATGGTTTCTGCTCAGAGCTCTCTTCAATAAAACCGGCTCTGGGAAGGGCAGTTGTCTGAGAGCCTCAAGTGTTGTACTTTTTGATCCAGTGTGGTGTTCATGCCTGACCACACTCTCCTCCACAGCCCCAGTCCCAAATGCCCTCAGCCAGGGAACAGGACAGGGGACCCTGATCAGGCTGTTCCTGTCCACCATTTGGTGTGGAGACTTCCCATGACATAAGAAATACATACAGTCACACATCACTAATGATCAGGATATATTCTGAGAAATGCCTCCTGAGGTGATTCTGTCACTGTGTCAACATCGTAGAGTGGACATACACAAACCTAGATGGTGTAGCCTATCACACACTGAGGCTACATGCTATACAACCTATTGCTCCGAGGCTATACACCTGTAGTGCATGTTATGTCCTGAGTAATGTAGGTAACTGTAACAAAATGGCTGTTCATCTGTTTCATTTTAAAAAATGGGTAAACATAAACAAAGAATTTCCATGAGTCCCATGAGCCAATCTAGCAAATAACCTCAAAAAGCAGGTCCTGGGAACCCCCAATGTATAGTTACCAGAAGCTCCAGAAGCTCAGACTTACTATTGGGATTGGAATGGAGGGACAGTCTTGTGAGACTGAGCCCTTCATCTGTGGGACCCGCCACTAGCTCTGACACAGGTGGACCGTGTCAGAATTGAGTTGAATTGTAGGCCCCCCAGTCGGAGTCCTCTAGAGAACTGCTTGGTGCTTGGGGAAAACTCCCTACACATTTGAGGAATGTGTTTGTTGAGAGTACAGCAGGATAAAACCATTAGTTTACTTATTTTTATTTATTTTTTTATTGTACTCTAAGTTCAGGGGTACATGTGCAGATCTTGCAGGACTGTTGCATAGGTACACACATGCCATGGTGGTTTGCTGCCTCCATGACCCCATCACCTACACGAGGCATTTCTCCCAGTGTTATCCCTCCCCAAACTCCCTGCCCCCTGCAGTCCCTCTCCTAGTCCCCAACTCCCAACATACCCCAGTGTGTGATGTTCGCCTCCCTGTGTCCATGTGTTCTCATTGTTCACCACCCACTTATGAGTGAGAACATGTGGTGTTTGGTTTTCTGTTCTTGTGTCAGTTTGCTGAGAATTATGATTTCCAAGTTCATCCATGTCCCTACAAAGGACACGAACTCATTGTTTTTTATGGCTGCATAGTATTCTTTTTCCTACTATTATACACTTCCCATCAACCTGGCTAAGACTTTCTCCTAACTGCACTGCAGTCGGAGGCCCTCCCATCCTTCACTCCTCCCCCCTCCCTTCACCGGGTGCCACCCGTGTTGTGGTTTTGAGGCCCTCTCCATCCACTCACACTCCCCTCCCCTTGGGGTCTGCTGCTCAACAGACATATTTGCTCATGAAAATAAAACTTTTAGAATATTTGCAGTAGCTAAGATTGTCTAATAGAATACCTAATTAATGCCTAGTAGAATGCATAATATATCTCTATGTGCTCCCTTCCGTTTTTAATAGCTAAGCTTGTTCATTCATTTTGGAATAGGTTCAGGTTAATGGTGTGACGATACAAGGATGCAGCGTCTTGTTTCTAACAAGACAGAGAATGTATTTGCACAACAGTCTCATGCACAACTGTACAAAGGTGTAGCCATGTATTTAAAATATCATAGATGAGTTTGTAGACACTGGCTTGCTATTTAGATGAAACCACATGTAAAGAAATCAATCAATTTCTAAAAATAGGCATTTCAGCTTAGCTTTTGCTACAACACACAGGATAGCAACAAATCCATTTCCATTTGTTATTTGGAATTAGCTATTATTTTGCATTGATAAGCATTGTAAGATAGGAATAAAGGATGACTAGTTTAAAGTTTTACTCTCCCATATGTCTCATAAATAAAAGTGAAATATAACAGAGAGGTCAAATTATCTTCAAGACAGCACACTGAGCTTGAAGTCTGAAGAGCTTCTGAGCCGAAAGGTCTAGTCTCTCCTAGTCTCTCGTCTCATTCCCCAGCATTTAATTAGAAGCAAGCCTAAATACAGAAAGAGTATGTTTTATCTTTTTCACTTTCACTGCTTTCTGGAATAGGAATGAGTTTCTTTTTAAATATAACTGTCAGATATTAATCTACAGTTCTGCTACCATTTATACTCCCTTTGGGTAATGAATTTGACACATTCATTAATTCTTTGTTTGGAGACATCAAGCAATAGATTCGGATGGATCCTACATTATTACACTAAGCTTACATCTTGATGAAATCTGTTGGTTGCAGTGAAAATTCATATTGGAAGTATTAGAACATACTTAGAATCCTGCTTGATGGTTATTCAGGGAGAGATTTTTTTAAACTGAAAACCACCTTTAAAATCTGGGCTTAACGAAGCAATTAATTTCCAGAATTCCTGAGATCTTTTTCTCATTACAGTCTCAACCTCCTGGAACTGACACCAGCCACTTATTGCTGTAGATACTTGTGGTTGGGTAATGAGAGTAACTGTTAATTGTTTCACAATAAATAATATAAACTTCTTATAGATACAAATTAGAATTGGCATCTACATAGGGCGGGTGATTTCTGTTACATGAGTGGGAACCCAACCCAAAGTTAAAAATAATTCAGTCAGTAAATATTCACAACTCTTTCAACATGTGAATAGCTTTTACTTTCATGCGGCTTAAATGAGGTTGATATATAAAGTACTTGAATTATAACAATAGGATATCAGCATACATTACATAGTTATAAGAAATGGATAAACACCATTTTTTAAAGGATGCACATAATATTTTATGGACAGTATATATAAGCAGCAATGTTACATAACGCAAGAAGAACTATAGATACAGCATAATCTGTGTAAAGTCCTTTTTTAATTTAAAAATATATTGCATTTTAATCAAATTAGTAATTATTTAAAAATATAATGAAATAGGTATTCTAAAATAGAGTAATCTATTATAAAAGACAATAGAATTTAGAAAAACGAGATCACACATTTTATGTATATGTACATTTTTAATTACTTATATATGTTGCATTCAATAATATTTCTGTGTTAAGATGTGTTTTTAAATTTCTTCCCATCTTTGGCTGGATGTTTCCCTACTGGTTATTAAGTTAAATTTATTAAAAATATCTTATTGAAGTTTGAAATCCATATTCAGTTGAAAATCTGATTTAAAAAAATACATTCCAGACAGTTTCAAGTGCTCTACATGTGTGAATGTATCTAATCTGTGTGGTACCAGTGGAGTGAGTACTACTATTATTCCTGGTACACCGATGGGGAAACTGAGGCACAAGAGCTGAAGTGGCCCCTCCATGCCAAACCTTAGGTTCCGAATCCACACTCTTAGCCCCTGAGCCTGTCCTCTCAACACCCTGCGATGCCAGCTCTCCATATTCTTGGCCTGATCCTTCTCTTCTTGCCTAAATACTAATTTTTGGCAATAACTCTGGGTATTGTCTGACAAAATTTAAAATTTTAATTCCATGGAATTATAAAAGATAAGCTGCTTTAATTTACTTCAAATTCAGACCATTATGGTGAACTTGGGTCACTGAGCGTTTCTTATCATTCGGATTTGTTTTAGGAACAGGCCGTACTCCAGCCTCGTGTGCAGTGGCTGACCGCAGCCCACTTCAGCCTCCAATCCCTGAGTTCAAGTGATCCTCCTATCTCAGCCTCCTGAGTTGCTAGGACTACAGATGCATGCCACCACACCTGGCTAAGTTTTTAACATTTTTTTTTTTTTTTTTTTGTAGAGACGGGGGTCTCACTGTGTTGTGCAGGCTGGAGTGGAACGTCATGATTGTAGCTCGTGTCAGCCTTAAACTCCTGGGCTCAAGTGACTCTTCTGTCTTGGCCTCCCAAAGTGCTGGCATTACAGGTACAAGCCACCATGCCTGGACATCAGTAGTCATTTACTGGGACTATAATAGATGATACTCAAATTTAAAACTGATCCTGCTCCTTGAACACTGATTTTATGTATTAGTTCATCACTATAATGTAATTTTTAGGATCAGATCTACAAATATTCTGTTTTGTAAGTCATACCTCAATAGTGGTTGAGAAGAATGATTTTAAAAATTTAAGGATACCTAACCAACCAAAGTTATTAATATCTTACAGTTTCAAATAATACGAACTGAATATATAACCAGTGTGAGCATTTGCAAACCTGAGTTATATGAAACACCTACTTTAACCAGCATGGGACCCTCATGCATTGCCAAGAAAGTCTGTCCTGATTTTTTTTATAAAGGTGTTTTTATACCTAGAATCATTAATTTTTTTCTAAAAATTTCCAACTACTTACTATTGAAAGTAGAGTAAATACAAACTTACTTTTCAAAACCATATTTATTCTCTCTACTGCTAACGTTGTCGTAAAGGAAATCATCCATCCAGACTAAATCAAAGCCAGTCCTAAAATTAACATACTGAAATCACAGGGTTATTTAATGATGTAGCAGAAATGGCAGTGTTTCATATTGTTTAATGTCACTGACAAGAAGCAACATATAGAAAAATAAGATAAAAAGAATAGACACAAACTAGAAAATGATAATTCATTCTACAAATTTTAGCTCAGCACTTATGGGCAGGCTCCATGCTAGACTCTAGTATTAAAAATGAGTAAGATACAGCTCTTGCCTCATAGGTGTTTGTCGTCTAGTGGCCAGAGAAAGACAGGTAAATAAATTGTTAAAATGTAGTGTGATGACCCTGCCCTTGCACGAAGAGTCACAGTGAACATGGCCATTACTGCCTAGAGCTAGCAGGAGTGCAGAATGATGCAATTTCTCTAGGGGCCCATTTGGCAATGCATTTCAAAAGTATAAAAAATGTACCTGCCCAGGAATTCCAGGAATTTGTCCTGCAGAAATAGTATTAGATGTGCACAAGAATAATTTATAAGAATGTTTTCATGCTTTGCTTATAATATTTTAAGAAGCCCAATGGCCAAAAAAAGAGGAGCTTTTACATTAATTATGCTATAAATCTGTGATGAACTATGAAGATCTGAAAATCGTGTTTCATAAGAATAAAGATATGAAAACACGAACATGATTTAATGTTGAGAGAGAATATAAAAGTATACAAATAAATTCCTAAGTTGGTTTTGTTGTTACTATTCTTTGTTCTTTGAAGGGGAAATATGAATTTTCAGAAAATGAAACTGGAAGGAAATATAGCAAAATGCTATTGATATTTATTCCTAATTCAAGGAGTTAAGATATTTATTTTCACCTTTTTATTTGTGTATTTTTCCACAAGGTTCTTACGTTACATTTACAATCAACAAATAATATTTTTAAAGCAAGAGATAACTAAAAATGCTTCGGAGAAAAACTTTAGAAGGAATGCTTGAAATGAGCATAGAAGGATAACAAGACTCTCACAGGGAGGAGGAAGGGCAAAACGTGTCCTGGACAAAGGCAATAATGTGCAAAAACAGCCATGAGATGCTGAAGACAGTGGTATCAATTCTTATGTTGTCAACTGGTCCAGGGCACCCATATAATTCTAAATTAAGACAACATAATTTGAAAGCCTGAACTCTACCCCCAGTAATTCACATTGCTTAAGTGATCACCTTGCTAACATGCAGGGACTTGAATTTAGGTCTTCTTCCAAACCTATGTCTCTTTCCACTTGACTTTGCTATAGTGCCCCTATGATGCAATTGTATACACACTCACAACATGCATACACACACACACACACACACCAGAAAGTGACAATTCATCCTAAATAGAAAGCTGAGAAAATCAGATCTTATCTTTAAGTACAGTAAATAATATAAACAACTAATTTTCATCTTAGTAGCATCTATTCTACTTAATACAAAAGAGAATTTGGAACCATCTGCAAATTTCACCTCTTAGCACTTTTACTTTTGGTCCAAACCAAAGTTGCTACCTAGATCGATTAATGAAATAGAGTATAAAAAATCATTTTCTAAATAGTACCCACCTTTCCATTTTTAAAGTCTCCTACAAGCTCTTCAATTGACCTTTATGTCACTTCCTTTGCAAGTTTAATGAGTGTTGGATTGCATTGTTGCTGTTTTTAATCTAGTAATTGTCTTTTGTTCTTTTATTAAATGATCAGCTAAAACATGCTTTCCTTTAAAAAAACTTGCTTGATTTTTGCATTACTAAATGCCTATATAGAGTTAAATATACTAAAATTATAGTAATAATGTCTTTGGGGTTTGACCAGACAAACTAAATTGAGCTGTCATAAGCCCCCTTAATTTATTTGCACAGCAGAATTGTAAATGCAGCAGAAAACAGCTTACTGTAATGTAAACAGAGTTTTCCATGTTCTGCGCACAGGACAAGTTTATTTAATGTAATATATTACACTCACCCATCATTGCTACCTTTCAGTTTATACTTTTATGGTAACAAACGGTTATAATAAACAGAGCCGTTGTGTTAAAATCAAATAGAAGGCTAGGTATTCATTCTCTAGTTGAAGAAATATCTGATATTCCACAACTTCATACTTTTTGATATTAAAGACTTCAGACCACGGTATTTAAACTTTCTGTATATAGTGCATCCTCTAGTCTCTGTTTTCATGCTGTAACTGATTTTAAGATTGAAAAAAAAAAAAAAAAAAAAAAA
>NW_016107357.1:19400457-19406511 GCF_001604975.1 Cebus imitator | reverse complement strand
TAAGAAACTATTTCAGTTTTTAGACAACTTGGGGAACCTTTTCTTATATAAGATAAAATAGAGCTCAGATCTATTACAAACTTGATAGAGTGTTCATGTTTTAAAAAATCAACTATCGGCCGGGCGCAGTGGCTCATGCCTGTAATCCCAGCACTTTGGGAGGCCAAGGCAGGCAGATCACGAGGTCAAGAGATCAAGTCCATCCTGGCCAACATGGTGAAGCCCCGTCTCTACTAAAAATACAAAAATTAGCTGGGTGTGGTGGCATGCGCTTGTAGTCCCAGCTACTCGGGAGGCTGAGGCAGGGGAATTGCTTGAACCTGGGAGGCGGAGGTTGCAGTGAGCCGAGATCGCACCACTGCACTCCAGCCTGGTGACAGAGTGAGACTCCGTCTCACAAAAAAAAAAAAAAAAATCAATTATCTTTCCCCAAACCTCATAATAAATATTACATGTCATTCCTCAGTAACTTGGCACATTCAATCTGAACAATTATTGAATGGAATCTATTCTAGACTCCAACCTAACATATTAATAATTTAATAAGCACATGCTACTTTATATATAATCATTTTAAAGTTAACAATCTCATTAATCATTGACTAAAACTCCTCCAAACTAGAAAGTGAATTTTATAGAAACATT
Source organism: Cebus imitator (assembly GCF_001604975.1). Classification (NCBI taxonomy): domain Eukaryota; kingdom Metazoa; phylum Chordata; class Mammalia; order Primates; family Cebidae; genus Cebus; species Cebus imitator. The sequence continues at coordinate 19,405,866 of NW_016107357.1, read as the reverse complement.
GTATCTCCCTTACAGAACCAACAATTGATATCCTAATGGAGGCAGATTTAGAAAAGAGAGATTCATTGAGCATTTACTATGTTATTTACTATTAATGTTGCCATCGTTATTATGTTGTCACTATGTGCTAGGCCTTTCCCGTGCTGTCTCATTTACTCCCCCAAAACCACTTTATAAGCTATGGTCTGCAGTTTAATCATGAGAACAATGAGGTTGGAAGAGCTTGAATAATTTGTCCAACATCATGTCATCGTGAAATGGTAGAACCCAGACTGGAATCCGTGTCTGTCTAAACTGAACGGCTTGTTTTGTTGCGGACAAACTGCTAGATTGAGTTTATTCGCAACAGTGTGGCTCGGTGGTTCTGGCATTGAATGATGACATATCAAACCCAGACAAAAAATAAGAAGATATTAAAAGGGACATGGATGCTAAGAAAAATGCCCCAATTCATAATGTCAACTCCAGTGATGCCTTCTCAATAAATGTATTCTAATTTAATGGCTCTCTTTACCTACCTGAACTAAAAACTTCTGGTCTGGTATCAAAGTTTCTAGATATTTCTGTTTGTGTTCTTGGTACCCAGGTGCTTTTCAAGAAAAAAATACATGCAATTTCTTTTCTTCCAGAACTTTCCTTCCTGCCATTCTCTCTCTCCCAAAATTCTTGAGATAGTGTAAGAAAATACACATAGAGACAAACTTGTAATGGTGACTTTACTTAATCCTCTCTTCCTGTATTTTTTTCTTACAAAGTTTCTTAAGATGTTTTTCTAAAACAATATTTTTAATACTGAGCTGTCATGAATCCTCATTTTCTTATGTCTAACAGAAAAATATACTGCCAGCCCTATCTTACAAATTATTCTGAAAAAAACAAGATTAAATACTTTAGAGAATATTTGAAAATGCAATGAAATTTGAGTTGGTGATGATACTGATTGCAGGTATCCATGATCATGAATTAGATTCCAATTAAATAATATTTGCAAAGTACTGAAAAACTGAAAGAAACAAAAATTGCCTAGAGGCCTGTTACTCAAAGATAATCATTAACGGTAACAAAATCCTTTTATTCTGAATATCATTATTTATCTATTTTAAATAGTTTTTGCATCCTGCTTTGTTTCTTTTAACGATATTTTGTGAATATTTTCCATGCTGCTAAATAAACATTACTAACCTCCTTCAAAATGTTCCCTTAGAACCACTGTTTACCTAGCCACTCCCCACTTCTAAATGGATATTTTGATTGCACCAACTTTCCACCACTTCAAATAGTGCTGAAATAAAAATGCACATTGTCTTCATCATACTTAATATTATTTCAGTAGTACAGGCCCTCAAATGTAGACTTTCACATCGATAAGTTGTTTTTTCAATGGATTGCACCATTTATATTCTTGTTGATCATGCATGAGCTAACCAATTTCACTGCAAATTGACAGTCACTAAATATCAAAAATCTGTCTTATTTGCCAAGTGAAAAGGTAGCTCCTGATGGATTTAATTTGCATTTCTAAGTTGTAATGTTTTTGTTTTCTTTAGACATTTTCATTGCTATTTAGTAATGATCACATACATTGATCACTAATCTATGAGGTGCTTACCGATTTCTTAGCATATTAATTGATATGATTACCTACTAAAAACTTTAATATATGTTCCCTATAGTTCGCTACAAATCATACTCACAGCTTATTTGGCTCCTAATTTGATTTCTTATTCAGTTTAAGAGTTCCAAATATGAACACATTCAACTCTATTTGTCTTTGTTATTTGCTCTGTCTTGAAGGTTTAGAAAGTGCGTGCCATTCAAGATGTCATAATCAATTCAATCTCTTCTATTTTTAAATGGGCCAGTGCCCTTTGTAGTTGGCAGCTTTGCCTTCATTTCCCACTATGCTATTCCTTCATGGCAGATTCTATGTCTTTTATCTCTGGATTCACCACTGCTGAGTACATAGCATTCATATTGATTGGCCTGATGGATGGATGATGATAGTAATAACAATAGCTAATATTATTTGACTTCTTAATAAGCATTATTCTTGAAACAGCGTTCTAACCACTTTTATAAACATTAGCTTGCTGGTGCATTAAATCTTCTATTGTTAACCATATTGTTACAACAGTCCTGAAAAGAGAAATCCACCTTATGAAGTCTCCTTTTCTAATGAAGGGGCATTGAAAGATGATTGCCAAACTTCTGCCTCCATGCCACACCTTAGATGGTGGCTACACAGTCCACCTGCAACAGAGGCATGTGCAAAGTGCTATGAAACATTAATGCCATTCTGTTTCCATTCTGGCTCCTATTGTGAATCCATTTTCTCATCCCAAGCTCAGATGCCTGAGTCCTGAAACTTCTCTGCCACAGGGCTGACCACTCTCTGTTAAGTTCTATATAAATTTTCCCTTCATTAGTAGAAAGAAAATCATGGGGGGTGCTAAGAAGGTAAATGAGAAAATAGGTAACACCTGGCACCCGGTATGAGTGCAACCACTCTTATCCATTCTCAGCAACATCATTATTAGACCAGCTAGCATTACCCATGTATTCATTCTTTCTCCTCTGCCACGTTAGACACAATTTGGAAGACAAAAAAAGTATTTCACATCTGCATGGTTCAACTTCTCCAATTTTCACGTTTTCTTCAACATTACAATTAGATTATCATTCATTATCGTTCCTCCAACGTCAACAAGCTCATTTTTGCCAAATCCAGTGGCCCACTGCGCAAAAGGAAATCATCATCTGTCACGCTGTTGATCTGCCCACCCTTCTCTCTTCTCTGTCTTTACTGCCAGAGACCTCAGTAGCATCTCTGTTCTTTCTTTTACCATCTCTGCCCCTACAGGTAAACAACTATCAAATCCAATCTCTTCACTCTAGGGAGACGCTCTTCCTTTTCTATTCCCACTCTCTTAGTTCATCTCATTCTTCTGGGCCACTAAGAAACACAATATTATCTGGTCTTTTTAATTTTTTTTTAATGTCATACATTTTGTATTTGTTTGTTAGTTACTAGGTTGGTGGAAAAGTAATCCCGGTAATTGCCATACTTTCAATTACTTCTACACTGAACTAATATAATCCTGATTGTATCATCCAGTGGATTTCCACATTCCCCTCCCCATGTTCCCTTCCAGTCTTATATCTTCCTTTGTATTCATCATATTTGACTTCTCTCCTTGACAAAGTCCTATTCACCCTTCAGGTCCCAGCTCACCCGGCAGGGCCTCAAATGGTCTTTCTTATTTCTTCCAGCACAAATTAATTGCTTCCTATTTAATAAATCCCTAGTATTTTATATACTCCCCCATTTATTCAAAACATTCTTTTTATTACAGCTGTGTATGAAATGTCTGCCTCTATTATATTGTAAAATGTCTTGTTTATCTTTGTGTGACCTATGGTAACCCAGTAGTATGTGCGTGTTCTTTAACACTCTCAGACCTCACTGTAAAAGAGCAAGCAATTTAAAATATACAGCAACAGAACAGGATGGGATGCGCTTTTGCATTTTGTCTGGTGCATACTAATTCTGTGACTCCTGAAGAAGGACCCACAATCAGCTTCAGGCATTTTCCTCATCACCAAAGCAGGGTCATGACAACGAAGCTGAGTGGTTCTGGAAAGATCCAGAGACAGCACACGACACGCTGGGCCTGGTGCCTGACTCCCAGTACTCAAAAACTGTGACTGCAATTACTAAGAGCAGACACCTCATAAGCTACTTATTTGGTAAGCATTAAATAAGACAATAAATGTAGATGGACTTTGAAAACTATAAAATCTGAAACACATATTTCACACAAAAGAGCCCAAGTAAAATAACTGGGTGAAGAAAGACTCGAATGAATGTTTGTGGATTTCAATTCTCTTCTATTCTTTCTCAAATTTTCTCTGATGAGTGAAGGTTCACTCAACTAATTTTGGGTATATCTAGCCTTCAAGGAGTTAAAATATTATGCTAATGCTAAAATGAAGAAAAGTATTTATCTTAAGATTTTCATTTTCTAAGCGTTTCTACAGAGTCTTCATTAAAGTAAGCACTTTCCAGCAAAATAGTCTGGATTTATTATTTCCAGCGTTCCGTGTCACAAGGCACTTTAAAGAGCCGGAAAAATCTTATCCCAGCAGCAGTTTTTCTTCACAGACACTTTGATGTGACCTTTGCGGTTTTGACTTCATTGGCGCTTACATAAATGGAGGTTACTGGCAGTTTTTTTCCTCCAGATTCGATGTTCTCATAATTATTTATTTAGAGAAATTGGTATCAATTTTGCATTTGTGACACTACAAAGAGAAGCGTCCCTTTGCAAACTGTAAGAAACTTGAATAGGAAATATTTATTTTAATACCCTATCAGGAGAGTCTATGATGAAAGACAAGTTATACAATCATCAGATTATTCCTCAAACACACAACTGCTATAATCACACACGAGTGAAGACAACTATTGTAAATTCACTTCAAATATTTTGATGTAAGAAAGATTACCTCAGACGTTTGTAATTCACTATTAAATGAAATAAAATAAGCTTTGTTATTTCACTATAAATTAAATCCATAAAACCATCACGCAGTAATAAATACTTTGCACAACCAAATACAAATGTTCAGGATAGGCGGCTCTTTTAAATTAAAATTGGTATTTTATCCTTATTTATAAATACGTTTATTAAAATGTCAGACTTGATTAAATTGCAGACCTTGTTCCTTCTACCCCACAGCCCAAGGGCCTGTGCACAGGAAAAGCCAATGTACTCACTGCCAGACAGAGAAATTCACTCAGCACTGAGATTCACCAGAAAAGACGCTACTTGAGCTCCTAGAGTGAAATGAGCATTTTGTTTCTTCTCCCGTATCTGTTGGCTATGTGAAAATGCTTGAGTATCTGCCACTTCTGAGCCCCTTGTAAACTTAAAAATAAGGCCTGGGTCATAAGATTAATCAACTTTTAATAATTCCCTTATTATATTTTTCTTTTCTCTAACCAGAACAAAATAGTGAAAGTATGCACTCTCAGAACATCAGAGTGTCATCCAAATTCCCCACTTACGTTCGAAGTTCTCATGGGCAGGGTAAAGAAGTATCACTGGTTCTGGCCTCAGACATACTGGCTTCCAGGAGCGTCCATCTCTCTCACCGTGAAAAATTTGTAAACACTACAAGGAAAAAAAGAGTTTTCTCTACATATGTATGCATCAAGATCATACATGTATTTTGGCCGAGTGTGGTGGCTCACACTTGTAATCCTAGCACTTTGGGAGGCTGAGATGGGCAGACTGCCTGAACTCAGGAGGTTGAGACCAGCCTGGGCAACATGGTGAAACGCCATCTCTGCTAAAATACAAAAAATCAGCTGGGCATGGTGGCAGGTGCCTATAATCTCGGCTACTC
>NW_016107357.1:19373671-19400357 GCF_001604975.1 Cebus imitator | reverse complement strand
AAAAAAAGAACTAACATGTATTCAAACTGTCTTTAATGACAAACAACATTAGATGACCTCTTGACACTGAACCTTGTTATGGCAACTGAAGCATTTGAGAAAAGATACATATTATGTACATTTTGAAAATTAATATGTGGTCTGTCTCCTTTCTAAGTATAAATTCAGTTCAAATAATACTGCATGCTTAAAACATAAATTACATATTTGGAATTTTATTTTAATTTGTCCTAAACATTTAGTTGCTATCAAAGATTTTTAAATCCTTCACATCTGCGCTTGGTAATTGACGTAATAGTTCAGCTGATAAGAAGTATGTGGATTCTTACACACAGCTTTATAACAAATTGGTCACAGCAAGGTTTGAAGCAGAATTTTGTTTCATTTATAATTATTAGCTACACCTATACAAAATTGGCAAAAGCATTAAGCACCGGAGAAGGGCTTTCCGAGTCTCCTCCAAGGATTTATTTGAAAGAATCTTCAGTGCCTTATTTTATCAGGTCAGAAACGACTTAACATTTACATTGCGTATGTCCATGGACCTTTCCAAAATGTGCTAACAGTTGCTTTTGTCCACCCTTCTCCTGCAAGTGAACGAAGTCAGTCTCTTGGTTTGCAGACAGTTATGTAAACTATAGATCCGTTAATTCCTACACTCTCATTTGCCGATGCAGTTCTCCTCAGATGTAGAGAAATATTGGAATTTCTGTATGAGAAATGAAACAATGGAAATGTCAACTCACCCTCCGACCTTTTATGGGGACAAAAGATATTAAAACATCTTAGTAGATACTGATGAAAAGTACAATTGTCTAAGACCTTACTTAGAATGGCACAGAAAAGATGCAAACAAACTCCAATTTAGGTAATGACTGTGTTATTGCTTGCCTTTTTCTTTTGTCTTACTTTTGCTTAACTTATCGGAAACCAGCAGTTCTAATAACTTTTCCAATTATAAGCTGCCTTTCCCATTTATCCACTTCAGATCTATTCAGCAGCAAATAATGATGCGTATTTTATATAATAGTTTAGAACTTGACAATGCATCCATTAGTTAATAATCACTATGGGGAGACTCCATTTTTAGATTATTTTTCCATTTAATCTAAAATAATTTTAGATTAAATTTATTTTAATTTTTTATTAATTTTTTTAAATATTTTTAAAATAAATTTATTTTAATTTTTAATTTAATTTGCTGGTTTCTGAATTTAACTGTCAACACCAAGAGCACTAAGTAATCAAAAGACTGTCAAAATGAAATACCACCCAGAGTAATGTCTGCCTTACAAACAAAGTGTAAATGTCGTTTCAGTCATTCCAGGAAGACCAAGGTCTTGGTGGAGTTTAACCATCAAGACATTTGGGCTAATACTGCAGGTTTCCAGACAAAGATTAAGAATTTATTTAATGAGGTACAATTCTGGGGTTGTACTATTTTAGCTCTAGTACAAAGGATACGTTTGTTAATTGGCTGAAGAACAACAGAGCACTCAGACCTGTTCCCTGACAAAAATAATTCATTTACTGTGACTAACAGAGACCGAAGAAAATGTCTCTTTAATGATAAGCACGCTTTATAGTCCTCTCAGTTCCAAACTGGAACGACTGAACATCTGAATGTAGAGTCGCCTTGCCCTTAATTCTAGCATTTCTCCTATATGAGATACTTGCATATTGTCCAAGACCAGCAGCCTAGTTTCCCATTTGCATTTTCTGGTCTATTGTCTTCTTTTTTTAAATTTTAAAATAATATCATTTAGCGTGTGGCAGAGTCTTACTAAGTTGCCCAGGCTGGTCTTGAACTCCTGGGCTCAGGTGCTCCGCCGCCTCACCCACACAAAATGCTGGGACTCTGGGCATGAGCCACTGCACCGGACGTCTTGTCTTCTTTTCTCACTTTTTTTGTGTGTGTGACTCATTTTCCAGAGCCACCTTCTACATTTTGGCTTATAGGTAAATGTATCAGGCTCATGTCCCTAAATTAATTGTCCCTACAGAGAGGTTTTTTACACTTCCTGATATCAATTATTTCCTAAAATCTAAAAACATGGTGCCACACCCTAATAAAAGGCATGATGACCACCTGTTGCTCCCTACCTAACCTTTTCTGTACCGACAGCCCCCTTATTCTGTGTTCCAGACATGCCCAGTCTTCACCACTCAGGTACAAAGACCCCAGACACAATGAAATGCAATGACCATAATCCATCATAATCAACCAACAAGGCCAAAACTTAGTGGAGCTTTAATAATTGGTACTTCGATCTTAAAGATCAGTTTTTAGTACTATATTGGTTGATTGCATTCTCCATTATTCCAAGAGAAACTAACAACTTAGCAGGATTTATCCACTAAGCCCTTTCTCACCCTTCTTTGACCCTATTTCAATCCTCCTCTCATTGTTCCTATCTAGTTCCAGGTGTCTGCTGTCCTGATACTGCCATTAGCAGTCCGAATCCCTGACTCCAGCCTGTCCACAGGAATTATCACAAATTCCACCATTACTTATTTTCCCCCAATGGCATTTACATTTCCCAATGCGTGACTAAATAGAAGAGCTATCACATGCTAGTGTTGTTACTATAATTGTCAGCAGAGCAATTCAGATTTAGGTGTCAGGAGATAGTTACTATCTTGACATGACCACTTGGGATATTCTAGGGGTCGAATACAATCCCAAGGACCATGTTTCAAAGTATTTTTATGGACCAATATTTAAAGACCTTCAGAGGAATTGCTGGCCAACCCAAAGCACGGTGTGCCTTTTCAGTTTCTGCCACTGATCTGAGCCTGAAGATTTTCACACCAAGTATGCCAAGACAAGACGCTGCTGCAACTATTTAAGAAATTGGATTTGAAGCTAGTCACAACTTACACAGCTGCTCAGGAGGGGATTATTACGTTCATGAAGGAAACCAGAGTGGACTGTGCCTTGATTCCACATTAAACATTATTTGTTTCTAGAGTCCCTGAGATATCTTGATTTGGTTTTCTATTTTTTAATGACTGGTGCACATGTGGACAACCTTTTGCTTACGTAATATGAGAATTACAAAACAGGTTTCAGAAGCACATCATTATTGAAAAATATTAGATTGCACACTTAATAAGAAATCCTCAATGTTCTTTATAAGGGATTCATACCTTCATCAAGGTAAGCATTATCTCTTCTAAGAGATCTTCTAAAGCTTCTGTAGTCCCTAAAAGCATCCCAAATCTCAAAAATAATGACACAACAGCCCTGCCAAATGGTAACCACAGCGTTCACTATGCTTCACATCATGAGGATAATCTAGAAGGAGATTCTATGATAAGCTGTGGTGTATCAAAGTAAAATGTAGAGATGAGGTCCACCAGGGTCAACACGTCAAGATAAAGCAAAGAGATATCAAGCAGGCATGCCCACACCCTATTTAACGTTACCAAGTCAAAGCAGAATCTTGTTCTTTATTAGCTAGTTTATAAAGTGTAACCCCATTTTCAGCTGGATGTGGGCTTCCAATCAAACACCGGGCTCCCTCTACGAGAGAGAGAGAGAGAGAGAATAAAAAAAAAAAAAATCACTATTTCTATGTATGATGTAAGTTTTACATCTTAGTACTGTAGCTATAGTTTTATAGATTAAATCTTTATTAACTATTAAGAAAAAATCATATGATAGAAATAAATGTACTTAAAATATAATAAAATGTAAGATAATTTAGGTGAAAAAATTAGCATGTTTCATTAGATTTTAAAATATAATATGGTTATGGCCGAAAGAGAAGCAACAGTGAAGAAGTCATTAAAGAGCATTGTAGTCTATGGTTGTATCTGCCGTTTCTGTTCCACGTGACCTTCACCGTGTTATCCTTCCATTCCCATAACCATTACCCTGGTGAAGATCATACTCACCTACTCAGTGAAGTGTTAGGGACATAATAGGGCCTTAGAAATTTGCAGGAATCATTCAAAAGTATTTATCATTTTTGTCTTAAATCCAGTTTAAACTGTTTGACCTTTTAGTCCTACCTAGGAAATCCTACCAATGGTCTCTCGTTTCCAATTTCAGGCTCAGATCCCCTGAGTTGTTTTGGTGAACGTTTTGGCCTCTCATCTCTATTTTGCCAACTATCCTCTGCTTCCAATTCAATGGTGTGCACAGGCCCAATAAGAGGGCCTGCTGCTGTATGCCTGTCATCCGAGCTACTCAAAGAGGCTGTGGCAGGAGAATTGCTTGAACCTGGGAGGCAGAGGTTGCAGTGAGCCAAGATCATGCCATTGCACCCCAGCCTATGCGACAGAGTGAGACTCTGTCACAGAAAAAAAAAAAAAGGAATTCTTTCCATGGTACCACAACCCTCAGTTCACCCATCCTACCAGGGGAGCAGACTATGTCCCAGAGAACAGAAAGTGGCAGAAATTCAGAGCTCTGGCAGAAACAACAAGGGCATCAAAAAATAGTTAAGTGGGATCAGGCACGGTGTGGCTCATGCCTATAATCCCAACATTTTGGGAGGCTGAGGCAGGAGGATTGCTTGAGCCCAGGAGTTTGAGACCAAGCCGGGCAACATAGTAAGACCCTGTCTCTCCAAAAAATGTGAAAAGCAAAATGTGGTAGCATGTGTCTGTAATTCTAGCTGCTTGGGAGGCTGAGGCAGGAGGCCTGCTTGAGCCCAGCAGGTGGAGGCTGCTGTGAGCTTTGATCATCCTGACAGTGCGCTCAGCCTGGGTAGTGTGACCCTGAGTTTGCAAATACAATCAGGGGAGTAGCCTGTGGCCCAGAGCAGAGAAATGTGTCTCTAAAGAGAAGTGTGATCCTTGTAACATTGCCTTATATGTAAATATTTTTCCCAACAGTGCAAAATATCACTATGGAAATGTCAAAAAGAAAAAAGAATGGTAAAAAATTATTTTCAGGAAAATCGAAGCTTCAAATTCCAGTACAAAGTTAAATCTCTAATTTTATAAATTGAATTTATTAACCTGGTGAGTTTGCTGCCACTAGGATACTCTTTCAGTAAAGCACAGAAAACTGAGCACATTTTTTTAAGTATGTACACTTACCAAAAAGAAACATGAAACTTCAAAATGTCTAGGTTACACCAGATACTAATTTGAAGGGAGAACTGCAAGCCAGGCATTTATTTACTTGTTTATTCAGTATTTCCTTGGGATTTCATCAAGTGAAAATCCCCCAGCAGTAGTGGGAAAACTTTTTTTTTTTTTTTTAAGGAAGTGTCTCACCGTCACCCAAACCGGAGTGCAGTGGCACAATCTCTGCTCACTACAACCTCCGCCTCCCAGGTTCAAGTGATTCCTCTGCCTCGGCCTCCTGAGTAGCTGGGATTACAGACGCTTGCCACCACACCTGGCTAATTTTTGTATTTTTAGTAGAGACGGGGTTTTACCATATTGGCTCGGCTGGTCTCAAACTCCTGACCTCGTGATCCTCCCACTTCGGTCTCCCAAAGTGCTGGGATTGCAGGTGTGAACCACTGTGCCCAACCGTGGGAGAACTTTTGATTGCACTCTTAAAAGCATTAAGTATTACTAAGTAGGTTTTTTTAATTTCTGAAAAGTTACATAACTTCATGTGATTTTCTTTACTGCAACGTTTTACTAAACATTTACTAATAGAAAGGAAATGGGAACAATACTGATACCCACTTTTGAGTCCTATAATGGCTTTTGAGTCCTATAATGAAGTCATGAAGCAATTAGCAATGGCACTCTTTACAGTCTTAGTATATAGAAGGTAGTATCTAACATAAGAATATAAACCTATTCTTAGAATAGGATAGCATTCTTTAAAAGTATATAGGTTGTGATATTTGGGAAGCAGTCAGTTTGGGTCAGGAGTTTGGGTCTGGGATTCAGGGTGCCTGGTGGAGATGCGGAGAGGAGACAGCTAGAAATAAAGGTAAAGTTTTGAAGACACGGCATGGGGCTGGATGAAGACAAGGTGAAGGGACAGTCAAAGCTGAAGAGGATAAAGTCAAGACTGGAAATGTGTTATCTTAGACAGAAGTAAAAATAGGACACAACACAATAAATAATTGTTGAATTAATTACAGGAACAAGAATACCATCCTGGGAAGCCTCAATATCCAAAAATAAAAGAACCCATGAAAATGGCTGAGAAAGCAATACTTGCAAATTATTTAACAGACTCTTGTGATCATTAGATAGAAAATAGATTTGACTAGATTTGACAGTTACTCTTTCCATTTTGAAGTACCAATAAAACCTCAATCTTCTCCTTAAATTAGTTTACTAAATGATACCATAATTGATTTTCATAAGTTCTTCTATCTTGCTGATTATCACATCACATTTTCATATCACGAATGTCAAAGCCAACTTTTCAAAGTAAGTAAAGTAAATGTCCTAGCACAGCACTTATAAATGAGATATCCTGGGGTCAGTGTAAGCAAATTAGCAAAAGCAACTCTGCTCATAATCTACACATAAAGCATTTTCCCCCTTTCACTCTTCACATAACAAACAGCAAAGCACACTGGTATCTAATTATGTAAGATTAGACACAAATGAAACCCAGATGACTGAAGAGGAGGCTCAATATGTTTCAATATCAATATAAAATATGAACGACTATCCAAATCTATCATGTCAGATCAGCAGGAGCACAGGCCTGCTGATTTAATGCCCCTAAGAAGTTACCAGCAAATAACAAACTGTTTCCAGGATTTTTCTCAAGAAAAATGTTTATAAAATGACTTGAGTAGGCAATCACCAAGTAGACCACTTCCAGATGGGATTGTGAACTTCTCACCTGTCTTCCTCCTCCTCCTTATCTAGACCCCCTGGACAGTCACCATCCACAAATCACAAACATATTATACTGACATATTCCTGTCTACAAACCATTTCGGCATGATCCATTGAGACTTCACGACAACCTTCATAGCCACGTCCTTCCAGGATAGAGAGGGCTGTAAAGGAGTGTGTGAATTAGGAGCACCCGGGTGCCTGGCTCCTACTCTGTACTCACAGCAGGGGCTTACTGGGGTTGTATAAGTTGTTAAATCTATGACTTTAGTGCTCCAGCAGATTTAAGTAGAAAATTTCTTGGGTCTTGAGGGGAACTATCTGGATACAGTAACATGAAATAACATTAGTTTAAGATTAACGTCTAGAAGTTTGTTTAATTAGTATTTCAAATTTTCTAAGGTACCCTTTTCAGCTTAATTTCTTCAAAGGGCACCAAGCCCTGTTTGCTACTTGTTTGTATCTTCCATAACATTTAATAAGCACTAAATGAATGAAATGAATCTTTGCACACTCAAGTGCTAACTGACACTATCTGTGAAATACACAGCATGGGAAAGGTAAAGATCTCAGACAACTTAAATAATAGGTTTTGTCTTCCGAAAGCAGTGTCTGAACTTGAACACTGGGTTTATTTTTGTTCCAACTTAAGTCCACACATAGTAGATTTTAGAGAAAAAACTTATTTCCTTCTTAGGAAAAAGGCAATTGTATCCTGAACCTTGTTAATTTCATTATTTGGCATGTGTAGTTATATCCTCAGGCATTTTAATTGCTATTTTATAGCCTTTAAAAATCTTTTTCCTAAAAATGAAAAACAATTAAGCAGATTTGATCATCTGTGGAGAAGTACTAGAACAAAAAAATCTATTATGTAATTCACATGAACCATATAAATTTATTTTAGGGGGACGATAAACTAGATTGCATAGATTAAATAAATTAATTTTACTCCTAATGTACACCAGAGCATTTGACCAGCATTATAGGTACCTATAAATATTTCATAGACAAGTGACTATATGAATTTCATTTTACTTTTCAATATGTAAGGATTTTGAATGTCTTACCCATTCATTCACAGTGAAGAGTTTGATTCCACAGTATAATGTAGAGATGAGAAACTCCAATGTTGATTAAAAGTAATGTGATTTTAAATAGTACATCAATATATTGAAAATGTGTTTATATTATTCATTTTATATTGAAAGCAACTAAGTTTCCTTAGCCATTGTTCTGTTCTCATGCTCTGAAAACTCCTTTCTCGAAATTCACCTACTATAGAAAACTCAATGTACCAAGCAACATTCCAAAGCAAAAAGAAAGGCTGAAAAGAAAACAGCAAAAAGCTAAACTCTAATCAGACCTTTGATACACATGCGGGGTACACGTATATGTATACGGGTATAGTGTGTGTGTGTGCGTGTGTGCACACATCTAATATTCTGAAGGGGAAAAAATCTTCTGATTTTAGGTATGAAAACTGCTTTTTAGCAGTTTACTGCTTAGCCAGCTATCTCTATCAGTGTTCTCCCAAAATAAAGCTGAATGTGGTTTTCCTATAATCACATTAGCCAATGAGTGAAAAAGCATCTAGTAGTCACATAAAAACCATACCTATTAACTTGTAAATGTTGTACCTAACTTAGACAGATGCATATGGGTGATTTGCAAGTTTATGAAACTGTATGTATTTTGGTCATCTATTTACTTAATCTGGAATCAAAGTGTGAAAAATTTAAAAAATGTGTAAAGTTAGATATTTCACCTTGTAGACAGTATAAAACTATTTAAAAGATTGTCTGGGTGTTTATTCAGTTAGTCAAATGGTTTTTACACACTTTGAGCATTTATTTCCTTTCATTTCAATCCAAACTTTAATAAGTTTAACAAGCATAAAGATGGCGGAACCCATGTGTAGGAAGTTTAAGAAAACGTAAATGAATTACTAATGAGATGTTAGAGGAGAAAAAAAAAAAAACTCACTACGAAAAGATGGACAAAAAATACTAACAGAAGGGAGAAAATAATTAAATGTAAAGATAAAAAAAATGCAATCAGGCTAACCAAATAAAAATACCAGACATGAAAAATCAACACATTGTCATCAGTGTAAGGGAGCGAAGCACAGAAAATATGTGCCTCGCACATGAGCTCTGCAATGTAAAATGCTGAAGAAAATGCTGTGAAACATATTCAATAAGCACTGATTAACAGCAATTACAGCCTGGTTTTATAGCATATGTTACACAGGGTATGACTAGCAGATCACACCTAGCCTTTTGATCTTGTTTGAAGTACAGAATTGTAGTAAATCATGATTAGATTGAAATAATCACAGATAATGACTTAACAATCATGTACTATAACCTTACTTGCTAGATGCAATTCAGTTCAGCCAGTATTTGTCATCTTAAACTTTGTACTCAGGGATAATGGGTTTCAAGTCACCTTGTTCATTTTCTTCTTACCCAGGACTACCACTGTATTCATTTGACAGGCTGAAAAATAAAAATTACTAGATTTTCTCAGGCAAAAGAGTTTTAGACATTCAAAAAGCTAAAGAAAATACAAGTATTTTTACTCAAAAGCAAGCTTAAGAATTCATAACATCAGCTGTACTTAAATTGCATCAAGATTCATCACAATGCTTTTGTTCTTCAACCTAGTAATTTGATTTCAGGAAAGCCAAAAATTTCCCAAGGAAATAGCTCAAAATTCAGTGGGGAAAAAACTTCTGGGTACAATGCCCTCATGTGTATATCTCTAAAAGTGAAAAACATGAATCCACATAAATACTCAGAAACAGCTAAGAAGATCACCTTGCATCTTCTGCACAGGCAATTATTCACTCACCAACAATGATTATAAAGTAATATGGAGAATGCTCATGCTAAAAAGCTAAAAAGGAAACACTATATACAATTGAATACATAATATATTTTTAAAATGCACATAAGTGTAAAAGTCTGCAAAATAAATGTATCGAGGTAAGAAACAGAGTTACAAATTTTGTTGTAGTTGTTAGGTTAATGAAGTTGTATTTTGTAATGGAAAACAAGAAACTAAAATAGGGAAAAATTACTTTTACTGATCTTTTGGTGAGGTGTCAAACAGTGTAAGATGAAAACATTTTCTCTGTCAAGTATACTTACGACTAAGTGTTATCGCATCTTTATAAAATTTCATTTTATTCAACAAACATGTATGGAATGTTTGCTATGTACTGTTCACTGTGTTATATACATTTCATTCATACTCCAAAGGGCTACTCTTTTGACATTTCCTGTTAAACACAATGACTGTATCTTTCTTCTATAAAGTATCTTCACAGGCAGGCCATATTTTGCACTCTGAAATATCTACTCAACTGCACCAGACCAAGACTACTGTTGCTAATCCTTTATGTAAAATAATCCACCACCACTGTGGCTGAGCGCGGTGGCTCATGCCTGTAATCCCAGCACTTTGGAAGGCCCAGGCAGGCGGACCACTTGAGGTAGGGAGATCGAGACCATCCTGGCTAACATGGTGAAACCCAGTCTCTACTAAAAATAAAAAATAAAAAATAAATTAGCCAGGCATGGTGGCAGATGCCTGTAATCCCAGCTACTTGGGAGGCTGAGGCAGGAGAATCACTTGAACCCAGAAGGCAGAGGTTGCGGTGAGCTGTGATTGTGCCATTGCATTCCAGCCTGGGCAACAAGAGTGAAACGCTGTCTCAAAATAAATTAATAAATAATCCACCACTGTACCTGAAATTTGCAGACCAAAGTCTTGCTCTTGCGTCTGCTACTGTCAGACCCCAAGGGGGCTGCAGAAAGGAGCAGGCTGCTTCTTTAACCATTCTCATTGTCTGCCTTCCTTGGATACTGTCATGATGACTTGAAGTTGACAATGACCTGTCTCTGCTTTTTTGAGCATGCCCTTGTAGAGTCAGGGTCACAGGTGGAACAGGAGATACAGGGGGTGAGGAGGAGTCTACTACACAGGGTGGCAAACTTTCTACCCCTATCTTCCGGTTAGATGTACAAATAATGCGCTGAGCTTTGCAAACTTGCTCCTGTGGCTTCCACCGATTCAATCATCTCACATGTTCAAATCACAATGTGAGATAAAAACAGTCACCAAGGACTCTAAATGGCTACTTCGCCGGGAACTCTTTGGACTCTTATTATTTGATCCTGCCTATGTGACAACATTGCTCCCTCTTACTCAGAACATTGCCTTTTCTTTCAGCAAAACCACTCACTCCCCTAATCTTTTTGGGTGCCACTTCTCACCACCCTCCATTTGCTTGTCTCTTCAGCATGGGTGCTTCTTGAGGTTCCATCTTGTCTCAGTCTCCTGGGATCACCCTCTCACTGCTTATTTTCCAGATGCCATGCCAAGGCCACTATTCCAGTATCCATCCTTCTCGACCCTGCCCTGGGCCCCAGGAGAATGACCTCTACGAAGTCTCCAGGTGTTTCCTTGCCCTTTGGCTTCATGATGGATTTGGCCAATTGGAGGCTGAAGATAAGTTGGTGGGAAGAGACGGAGGTCAGCCTGTATATTCCCCAGGCTCCTTCCCTGCTAGGCTGTGGGCTGGCAGTGGCTAAGTTCCTCTATTGAGGCTAAGGTCCCATGGGCAACTCTCTCCTACCACCACACTCACAGATTCAGCTCCCACATCTCCACGTTGTGAATTCTCCTTCCGTTCCACCCTCCAGGCCTCAGAGAGGTAATGGCTCTCTGTGGTTGCTGGTCTTGGTCTGTTTCATCATCTCAGTTGGTTTTCTGAATCCTGCCCACAACCTTTATATATAGTCTTGTCATCAAATTCTCCTTAATTATCCCATTTGAGTGTGACATCTGCTTCCTGCTAGGATCCTGACTAACACTCCCTCTTATTCTCACTCAGCTTTAATTACTACCACAGGAAAATGACTTTAAATCACTATCGCCCAATCTCTTTCCAATTTTCACACATGTATTGCAAACTGCCTTCTAAAGATTCCAAAATAACTTCAAATTAACATGTCTCAAATGGAGCCCACCTCCTTCACTCACCTCTGCCTGCTCCACCCACCCCTCCCTTCAACCCATTTCTCAGCCTGTATTTAGAGAACAGACAACCATCCACCCACCTGCACAATCTAGAAAATTGTCAATTATCCCCAATTCCTCTCTTTCACCTGTTACCAGATAAGCTTGTTTTACTTCCTATATAATTTTTTTTTTGAGATGGAGTATTGCTCTGTCACCCAGGGGGGAGTGCAGTGGCATGACCTTGGCTCACTGCAGCCTCTGCCTCCTGGGTTCAAGCCATTCTCCTGCCTCAGTCTCCCCAGTAGCGGGGACTACAGGCACAAACTACCACACTCGCTAATTTTTGTATTTTTTGTAGAGATGGGGTTTCACCATGTGGGCCAGGCTGGTCTCAAACTCCTGACCTTCTGATCCAACTGCCTCAGCCTCCCAAAGTGCTGGGATTGCAGGCGTGAGCCACTACACCTGGACTACTTCCTACATAATTCTTAAATGTGTTTCCTCCCTTCATCTACATGGCCTGTACTTCAGTTCAGAATCCATGCTCATTATGTGGTACAGGAAATTCTGTTCTTGTATCTCACCAACTAGATTGTGTCTGATTTGATAAAAGAAACTGTTGCCTGCTATATGCACCAGTAAGTGTGTTCGCTGAAGGGGTGCATGAATGAATGAAGCAGAAAATGAAGATGAGAATAACGGAATTTCACTGCTTTCCATTGGTCTAACATATAGCTCTCTGTCATTTCAACCTGCACACACATATGCTCACACACTCATCATGTTTGATGTTTAAGAATACATCAAACCCATTAATCTTAATTTTGTTTTGTTTTCTTTTGCAGGATAGGTTCAAAGCAATGGTGTGCTAGAAAGTCATTAATGACTGGCTTCCCAGGGGGAAAAGTCAAAACCTTGATGTGTAGCATTTGCCAATTTCCCTGGTGAAAACATTCCCAACATCACTAGTTTGAAGCTACTAAAGTAAATTATTGATTTAGGAGCTAGAAAAAGATCTGAACAACTGCCTTTCCTGAACTGGTATGAGCTGCTTCAGCAGAACACTGAGCGGCTTTTATGAAAGACCCATGTGAACCAAATTACCAGAGATTTCTGAAACCAACACAATCACAAGGAATGGAGTGTCTTACAATTCTACATGAAAGAGAAATCATTGACCAAAAATAGTAATAATAAAGAAGTCCAGGAGCATCATCAGAACCTGATTATCAATTGGAGATAATTTAATTTTGTTTTGTGAAGGTTCCTGCCTGTGTATTCTTTAATTTAGCTTCACTCGGTGAAATAATCATTTACCATGTGCCATTATTTTGTGGGTCTCTGTTCAAGTGAGGAACCAAGTGTCAAAAGGAAGCTGTAGATTTAACACCTACTGACGAAGTCAAATAATGCATAAGCGTTGTGCTGTTTCTCAACAGGGGAAGGTTGAGTGAAGCCTGCCTATGCGTAACTGGGAAGACCAGTAAAGGGCTCTTGGAAGAAGAAATCTTTTTTGTACTTTGGTAAGAAAAGCTAGGATAAATTGAGACAGAGGAAAGGAAAGTTGAGGTTTGCTGGAGTACTTGGTATAAAGCTTGGCACATAGTAAGAGCTCAGTAAATAGCGAGTGAACGAATGGATGATTCAATGAATAAATGATTCAGTAAATGAATTAAAGGGAAAACGCAGGTAAAGGAAGAGATGTCAATGAGCACAGATATTGGGTTTGATCTATGTGGCCCAATAGACTGAACCCAGCACCACTTGACCCCACTATTTCCTATTCAACCTGAATTCCTAGCCCTGGTGAATCACGTGCAGTGAAGTTGTCATTTTTTTGGTGTGTACTGCTGTGTCCATCTACTGTTTCAGTCACTATGCTTGCATCCAAGATTCTGTCATCTCTCAACTGCATGGCTGCAGAAGCCTGTCAATCCTTCTACCAGAACCCACCCTGGCTCTGCCCCAGTCATCACCCACTCTGCAGCCAACATGAGCTTTGCAAAATGCCAATAGGAAAATTGATGATTGCTGAACTCCTACACCAGTCATTTAGGACTTAAGGTTTCTCAATGGTTTGGATTGTTCTCATAAGAAGGTCAGCACTCCTGGCTGTGGCTTAAAAAGGCCTACGTACTTTGGGAGGCCGAGGCAGGTGGATCACAAGGTCAAGAGATCAAGACCATCCTGGCCAACATGGTGAAACCCCGTCTCTACTAAAAAAAAAATACAAAAATTAGCTGGGTATGGTGGCTCGTGCCTGTAGCCCCAGCTACTCGGGAGGCTGAGGCAGGAGAATTGCTTGAACCTGAGAGGCGAAGGTTGCAGTGAGCCGAGATTGTGCCACCACACTCCACCTGGCACTTGGCGACAGAGCGAGACTCTGTCTCAAAAAAAAAAAAAAAATCCCTACGTGATCTGGCCCCCACTTGCTTCTTCAGTCTATCATCCCACCGCTGTACCCCTCCATCCCCACAGCCTTCTTTTAGGCATTGAGTGACATCTACACACACCACTTCTTTTGGTAGAAATGCTCTCCCCTAATTTCACATATACTCTGTCTCTGTGACCAAGTCAGACTGTCTCAGAGAACCATGGCCCTCTTTTGTATCATTTATCACAGTTACAAATGTGCATTTACTCTTTTGACTGTTTGATTAAAGTTGATTTCTCCCGCTAGTTTGTAAGTCCCAGAGGAAGAAGCTGTATCTGCTTTTATTCAAGTGTTTGGCACGTAAGTGTTTGTTGAATGAATGAACAAAATGTCATGTCCACTTCAATCTCCACAGGATTGTTCCCATTCCTGAGGTGGCTTCACACCCTCCCACCCCCACCACAAATGCAGATTAATATTTCTTTCTATGCCTAGCTCAAAATCCATTATCTAAATATTCATTAATGAATGATTAATGAATAGGAAAACATTAAATGTTCTAGAACAATTATGTTCTAGACCCTGTGTTTGTGACAAGGACTGTACGGCCACATAGAATCCTACCGGCTGCTCTGAGGAATGTTTTTTTCTACCCAGAAGGATACAACACTCATTGCCATATTGTATGTGAGGAGCACTGGCAGATGTGTGGCCAAAATCTGTGGAAGCACTTAGCAGAAATAAATGAAGAGCCTCTGGATATTCAACAAAGCTCCACAAAGAAAGAGGCATTTGGCTTACTTTCAAGACTGTCTTTTTTAATGTTTTCCTATTTCTTAGAAAAAATATGATAATAATATGTATTTCTTTAAAAAACGTACTGTGTACTGGGCTTCTACTCACTGGGCTTGTACCAGTCACTCTGAGGCTTTTTATAAATTACTAATTTAATCCTACCTTATAATCTTTTCTGACCCCTAAATTTTAGCAATATGGTTTTGCAATAAAATTCCACACACTGTTTACAATAGCAAAGACCTGGAACCAACCCAAATGTCCATCATCAATAGACTGTATAAAGAAAATGTGACACATATACACCATGGAATACTATGCAGTCATAAAAAAGGATGAGTTCATGTCCTTCATAGGGACATGGATGAATCTGGAAACCATCATTCTCAGCAAACTGACACAAGAACAGAAAACCAAATACCACATGTTATCATTCATAGGTGGATGTTGAACAATTAGAACATGTGGACACAGGGATTGGAGCATCACACACTGCAGTCAGTGGGAGGAGGGGCTAGGAGAGGGACAGCAGGGGGTAGGGAGGGTGGCAAGGGACAACAAGGGAAGAAATACCAGAAATAGCTGATGGGGGGTATGAAGGCAGCAAACCACCTTGCCATGTATGTACCTATGCAACAATCCTGCATGATCTGCACATGAACCCCAGAGCCTAAAGTACAATTAAAAAAAATCCACACAAATATATAACGCATAGTTGTTTTATAAATTGTTTTGGTTAATGTCCTGGCTTCCCAAAATATTGCCTCAAAGCTGCAGTCTGATATTGTGTGTTTTCTGCATTCCCACCTCTATCCTCCTCCATAATGCTCTGCCAGACACAGACTAAGTGGTTAATAGACACCTTTTGGATAAATGGAATCCAGGTGGCCTTTGAGTGTATGGGGTAGAGAATTTCTATTACAGTCCAAGAGTTCTACAAATAAATTATCACGCATCACAAAAATCTTTACTTCTTAATTCCATATGATTTTCTTTTAAACGCAAAAATATGAGGATCATGATTTCACACCTGCTGTACATATTTTTTAATGTATGTCCTAAAAGAGATCAAGAAAAAATGTGGAAGAAGATACAGTTTCTTTGGAATTTCAATCTTTTCCTGTCTGAGATTCCCTAGGTACAGGCACTGTGCACATGCTTCTGACATGCTGTACTTCACCGAGTCCTGGCTACAGCCCTGTGACATTGACATCTCCAACTGACAGATAAGAAAGAAAAGATCAAAGAAATCTCATGAAACTTGGGCAAGATCAAATAAAACTGACACTCAGAACTTAGGATCTTTGAAGCCCACCCTCTTTATCATCCCTTTATCCCCTTCACTGCAATACTATCTCCCCAATGACTTGTTCTATCCGACCACTGCTTTCATGTTAGTGGGTTTTATTCTTGTCAAAGTGTTTCATAAACAGGTCAGGATCTTTAGAGAAACGTTGTCTTCTTAATTGCATATGGTTGTCTTTTTTTAAACATGAAAATGGGAGGTTTAACATAATAAAACTGTAATTTATATTTTCCCAATGTTTGTTCTGAGAAAACAAAGTAAAACAGTAAAAAGACAAAAAAAAAATTAAAAAGATGAATTATGTATTGATGTCCCAGAATCTCCCTAAATATACAAACTAGGTAAACCACTTTCAGAATTTAATGATCAAGACATTAAGTTACTGGACAAAATAAAACTCTCAAACCTCAGCTAAAGTCTGCAACAGAAAAAAAAATGTAGTCTGTGCTCAAATATTGGAATCTGAAAGCTTCCTTATGGTAGTCTTATTGAAATTGCTTTTTGTTTCTGCATTAAGTAAAAGCATTTGGTAAAATATAAAAGAAAGATAAACTTTCCCTTTTTTTTGCCATAATAGGTAAGCTGTTTCTTGCCTCGTTTATTATCTCTCAGCTAACATGTCCCATGGCCCTCATTTTCCTGTAATGTTATCTGTGTTATAACTTTATGGTGACATCATCTAAAGAGCATAATTGCATCCGAGAGCTTTACAATTATTGAATTTTGCGCATTCCACAGTGTAATACAAATTATAACCTGCATTCTTAACAAGTGAAAAGAAAAGAAGTAAGCATATTACTTAGCCTAGTTAAAAAAAAAATCTGGCATCAGTATGGTGCAGTTTGGCAATGAGGGCCAGAGACTGTAAAACTAGCCTAATATAGAGAAATGGAGAGATAAAGAATACATTAGAGATGGAGCATTCCACAGCGTAGGCTTCACCCTGATGGCTGGAATATCTGAATAAAAGGTTAAGAACGCTTGATTTCCTAAACCGTGTACCGGAGGGCAATTTAAGAATTACAGTTCAATTAGTATCTTCAAAGAGCAAAGAAGTTATTTTTATAAACAGTTAAGTCACACATATACGACATATCTAAATTAGTACATAAATATTGTTTCAAAAACAAACATCATTTGCAGGGCATTTTAAAGGGGGATTTAATGTTTAAATGTAATTAGACGATAAATATTTATTAACAAAAAAATATAGAAAAGCTTATAAAAACAAAGGCACATTTATGCTTCCAAGTCATCTTACACTAATGGAAAGGTCAGTGCCTCCATATAAAGAACTTAAAGCACCATGGCATTTCATACAAAGGAATCAAAAAATAAAATGGGCATATGAGGCCACTACTTATCAGTAATGATTCCATGTTTCCAAGACACCTGCTTACTCAACCTGAAAATTAAAAAGTATAAAATCAGAAAGAATTTTTTAACAAGTGTTTTGAACATCCAGCAGAACTGTGTCATTTTATGACAACCCAATGTACGGTATGCCTTTTAAATGCACAATGAATATTCATTGAATAATGAAAGAAAGGTTGGGTCGATCCTTAAAAAATATTACATTGGGATATAACTTTTTTTCATAATAATAAGTGTACTTAGCAAACCATCTATTTTAAAGGTCTTATGCAATTTTTACAGCTTCTTTTTTGCCCTTTTTTCTCTTAAAAACAAAAATTCTTAAGGAGAATAACTTGTAAGAGATTAGATGAAGTTATTAAATGACCAGCACACCTACAGGTTAAATATGAGAAGGAATAATTTGCATCGTAGTGCTGTGGTTTTGTTGTTTTAATATCATGATATATTTATAGAAGTTTCATTTTCTTTTCTTTCCTTAAAAGTAAAAATATATTAAGGTAAAAGACACATTTAAACTTCTAACCACCAACATAAAACTTATTAAAACAGAATAACTGGGAAAGCAGGCATAGTTCTCCAAAGGATTTATATTGAAATCAATATCTATCAATCGCAAAAGATAGAGGGCATTTTTAATAATCTTACCCAGAATAAGGAAAAACTGGAGAAACATCCTATTCTTTCTTATTATGCAACTCATGTTTAGGTCAAAAGGTAACATTCCTTAATTAGAGCCTTTTGATGCTATTAAGTTTGCAAAAACTCAAGGAATATCTAGCTCAGTGGTTCTCACCCCTGCTGAGAATCGGGACCCCCCTGTGGAACTTTTCAAATGTACTGGAACCAAATTTCCCAGGTGGAATCAGAGCATCTGACCTTCTCAGACACTCTGCGAGGGGCTTGAGAACTCCAGCGACGAGTGTATTCATTCAGCATATGCTCGCCTGTGCCTACGTCGTTCCTCTGTGCCTACTCCCATGGAGTTGAGAAAGCAGGGATGAAGAAAACGTTAAGTCCTTGTATATAAGGAGGAGAAATAGTTGAGTACAATAAAGCAGGTAAGTGTGAAGATGGAAGTAAGTAAGGAGAGTGCTTTGGAGTGATGAAAAGGGACCCCTAAACCAGACGGGGTTCATTGAGAGAGCTTGAGTCTCCAAAAGAGAAGCCTTCTCACTCTTCAAACTACACGCCCAGCTTCTCAACAGGCCTGAGCTGGGGAAGGGAGATCTTGTCTTAAACCATGTTGAGAACTTGAACAATTATGTGCGCTAATTAGCCTAATTGCTAAATGGAGTCTGTGTGTATGATAGGAAGACCGAACAGTCACTGGACAGCCATTTTCAGAAGGGGCAGGGAAAGGATCAATCTCGTTGAAATGACATAAAGGGACAATTGGAGAAAGATGTAAATAAAATGGTTTTATACGGGCACCACACAGTCGGGCTAGTTCAGTTTGATGGTTCCCTCGGGAAGCTGTTATAAGCCCATGAAGAATGGTGTAATGTACAGGGAAAAGGCTAAAGGTATTTAAATTTTGATCTTTATGTGTAATGCATTGTTTCGCATTCGTGTCCTGACAGGTACTTGTGGGAATTGTTACCAGCTCATTTTACTGAATGCTGGAATATATGGACAAATGGACCACAAAATCCCCAATCTGACAGCTGTATTAAAACACAGTCTGAGCCCTCTTGTATCTACGTCCTTAAAAATAACAGGAACATGAACTAAAGCACCATATATGTTCTTCCCCTGTGATTTCCTAACATCAATCTTAGATCTGATTGTACGTATTGTCACAAACCAAAAGAAAAATCCAAATGTCAAGACAAGTTATATCTACACATGATTAAAGACCAGAAAAATGTAGCATGTCCACTCTGACTCTTCCAACAAGGTTAATCTGTAAAAAAGGCTGGGTCAGAGCTGTTAGTACTAAAATGACTACAATAAATAGACTGTACTTATAAAAACCCTCTTGAAAGCTGGACATCTAAAGTCAGATAGAGTCAAATCAACAAATTTCATTGAGACAATATCATGAATGATAGAAAAAAAAGGAAGAGATGTATCCGCCTTCACAAAGAAACACATAGTATATAGGGATAAGCAATACGGGAACCCTTAGACTAGAATGTGGCTATTAATATTGCCTTTGACATTCTTCCCTCCTACTTTAACCCTGTGTTTCAGACAAACTGGGATCTGTCCCTTTCTCATTCCCAAATGTGTCTCAGCCCGTCCTCATCTAGAAACAGCAATATCTGAAATCCTCCAGGTCCCTAAAGGTCTATTTCAAATGACATACTCATGCGTACTACACACTCGATTTTGTCTTTCCTCAAAGTGGGCCCCCATCCCGTTCAAAGAATGAGGTCCCCAAGAATGGCTTGCCGTCTGGGGCTGCACTAGTGTCCTGTGAAGTCGAGATGAGGGAACCAACCATTCAAATGGCTGTTTATCATGGGCACTGTTTTCCTTCCTGGAGTTACACTTTGTTCCGCTGCAATATCAATAGCAACGGAATTTTTTTTTTCTGAGAAACACTTTGAGGTTAAAGAGAATGCATGGAAATGTTTAATTCCTTTGATTTTCTAAGAAGCAAACAGATTTTAAAGACCCGTGTTGTGTTGTTAATAATTAAAAACTTTTCAAGGTTTGCCGCAAGTGAAAAAGAGAACTATTAAAAAAATGTCTCCTCAAAACATGAATATTGATAGACTTAAAATTACAAAATGCTTCTAAGATACCGGTGATAGTCCAAGAAATAGAAAACTTTGTGTGCACAGTATCACATACGCGTACCACACACACAGATCTTGGTCCTTTAATACAGAAACTGAAAAATGACTACTTCCTACATTGATTTGAACCTCAGAAATCCTTTGTTTGTCCGTGCAATATTTTTTAAAGATACACACACACACACACACACACGAAGCAATGTCTAAGCACTGCTAAGAGTTATGTTAAAAACTTGATTTTAAGCAGCTCTGAAAAACATAGAAGATCTGCCAGCAGAATGTCAGCATTCTTTCTGGTATATTTAAGACAGTCTCAGGTTTAGCAACGCACGGCCTTCAGAAGGGCATGTGCTGTCTGTTTGGCTAGAGTCCTCTCCCGGGGGTTCACTGCACATCTGCCTGGCCTACAGCCTTGCTACTGCAGACATGTGAATGTAGCACTTTTGGTTCAGCTTCCAAATGTATATACATTTCAGCAAACATTTACGAAACGTGGAGTTAACAGAGCAGGCACTACAGTCTAGGCAATCTGAAACTTAGCTTTCATATCAAGACATAGCAACCTATCATATAGTTTTTGATTCAGAAGCAAATATTTGGTGATGGTAAACAAAAAATTCCACTGAAAAGGAAAAAAAATCTGTCAGAACTAGTTATCTTCTGTCAAATCGTTATAACAAATTTCATGACCTAGATTATTTTTTCTTTCGTTGCTTGCATTTGTCCAGGGCCAAAGATTTGCTGGTTTTCAAATTGTCTTTAGTTAAGAGGAAAATCTATGTAACTCGGAATTAATTTCTTGTTCATGTTTAAAATTTTAAATTAAGAATATTTGAAAGAGATGTCCTTAAATAGCTAAGAACAATTTCGAACACCAAATCATATTCTAAATATATATGCATATGTAGGTGTAAAATTAAAAGAAAAAGCAAAAAAAATTAATCTTACTATTTTTTCAACCTGACATACTGGCTTTAAAACATCATTTATGGTGAATGTTTAGGAAAATAAACAATTCACCATGCACTTATGATTTATTGTTCCTTATGAAGTTAATCCTTCATCAGCTTCTGTGACAATCTACAGAAACTAAAGATGTGATTCTGTCCTGAAGATCTGGCAGTTCAGATCTGGCATGTAGGAATAACTCTTTAGACAACCAAACTGAACAAGCTCAGAATTTACCTAGAAGTGCAGACCACTTGCTCTAAAATATACTGTAGTATATTCTCATGGTAACATGAAATCTATGAATTTCATTTCATAAAATTTTTCTCCATTCACACATTTTTTCTTTTGAAAACAGCATGTGTGAGCAATGCATATTCACAGCTGAAATTGTTTTCTTCACATCTTAGAAGGATGATGAAAAGTTCACATGCATCTTCCTTCTCTAAACTCAAAAGCAGATGGTAAGGCTGACTGCAAAATCACCTAGTCAGTCTGTTGTTCGAAGGCTCTGATGCCATGAGATGCTGTCATTTTTCAGGCCTTTGTTTCCATCCTACAAATGGACCCCCAAATTCTCAAGACATTCTGGTTTATCCCCTTTTTAAACATGCAGTCCATGAAGCTGACAAGCCGTCTTTGCCACCATGTTCCTCCCTAATGGTTCTCCGACTTCCATCTTCATCAACTATGGTGTTACCTGGGAGTTTATTTTCCTTTTCTATCCATCCTCATACTTATTGAGAGAGTGGAGGTAGCTTGCTATCTGGCAGGCATCTGGGCTTACAAATTATACATTTTACTAATCTACTGGAGAGAAGGACCATATATAAACCCTTCCAAAAAGTCTCCTAGCCTTCCAATCATGGAATATTTGGAGTATATTCCTTGTTAAACCTGACACTTCTTTAACTTAGACCTTTACCCTTGACTTAAATGTTAGCAGTACTTGAAATCATTTTCTGAAAAGGAAGTAATTGGCAGCAAAAAAGAAAACAATTCATAATCTCTACAGATACCTCAGTCATTAACCCACACAAGTATGTTTTCATTGGAAACAAGATAAAAGTATGTTTCATTCTTGTTCAGATTGCTGAATATTCTTCTTCCAAACCATAATACTCAAGAGAAAACAGATAAAATGTCTGTCAGAAGCTCTACTCTTTACTACTGAGAATAGTATTATTATTCTGTAGAGAAAATCTCTCTTTTATCAAGATGGGTTGAAATTCTCCACTGCATAGATCCATGGTTACTTCCTGTATTGATAACATATTGTCATTTGTTTGAATCTAAATGTTACGAGAAAATCAGTGATAAAACTTGATAAGAAAAAGTAGTCCGCAAAACTATTATTTAGTAAAAACCAACCTATGACCACTGGAAAATCTTATGAAGCATAGTCTCTAAGATTTTATTTATTTTAAACAAATTTTGAAATCCAGATCAAATTTGGCTTCCCCACAATACTTAATCCTGTTTCTGAAGAGCCTTTTTTATTTCTCTCAACAGTGGGTAATCAAAGAAGCTAGGCACATAGCAGCGTCTCGCTAGCATGTGTACCATCAAGGTCTGCTTTTCTTCCCTTAAATTTTACCTACTAAGAAAATCTATGCCAAACATTAATATTAAGCACTTCTGCTGTCATCTTTTATATCAACAATGCATTATTTACATAAGACCACTACATCAGTATCCAAGTTGCACAGAGAACATTATCCTCAGTGCCTAGAGGATACTACTTAGATGAATGAAGTGACATGATTAGAATTGTGTTAAAAGGCTACATATAAAAACATTTTTTCTCCTCTCCAGCTCTTAAACAGCCACATGCCCTTCTTGCTCTAGCTTCATTCGCTAATTAAAATTTGTTATCTTGGATGAGTCACAGCCATGTGTTAATGAACAAACAACTATACTTTTAGCTATGTTAGATTTTTCTGTATCTGAATTTGAGTTTCTTCGTTGTTTACAACTTTACATTTTCCTCCAGTTCCTTTTATTTTCCTATTTCCATATTTAATCTGGACTTAATTTATCTTAATTTAATGAGTTCTTATATAACAGAGAAGAAGGAATATTTTTAAGTATCATGTGTAAAAAACCTAGACTTTTTTCTTTGTGTTTAGTTTATGCGATTTGTTTGTTATTTTACTCCAGAAACTGCAACCAGACTCAGAATCAGACACGCATTTGTTTGAAAGCTGGTTTGGACAAATTATTTAACCTATCTGTACTTCATTATATTCATCTATTAAACATTATACCCATCTATGAAACTCATACATTAAACATTACCCCATAATACTGTTTTAGGGATTAAATGAGATATTACCAGAGAAGTACGTAGAGCTCCTGAAACAGTAAGCATACGATAATTTTTGTAAATGCTAACATTGGAATTTTTACCAATAAATTATTCTGTATCAAACTGTGGTTTTTCACAAACTAGAATTTCACTACTCGCCACATGTCCTTTAAGGCCGGAAGCTCCTAAGAAACTGAGCAGCATGCTTTGCATAAAATGCATATTCAATTTCTACTCTCTCCATTGAATCGATCCTCCTTAATCTCAGCTGGAGTTAATGGAAGGCAGTATATGAAATCAGGCATGCCGTCTATGGCTAGACTAGCTTTTCAAAATTTATATTTCCTGATTGAAAATATTTTGTTCTGTTCCCTTTTCAACTACCTGCTTCGAGACAAACATAAGTGAGAGACTGATGTTTGTTCAATGTCACACAGCGCAGACAAATTGAAAAGGCTGGAGGAAGATTTGTTCCAAGTAATATCAAACTGCTGTAAACATGTGCCTTAGGTAGACACAACATAAATGAATGTTCAAAATTACTTAGGTTTATTGAAATCAAACTGAGGAAGAGACTAACAACTTTTTTTAAAAGTAGGCCATTTGTGTCAGTCAGTGTAAAATTATTCTTTTCATTTATGTCAAAGACAAGCATTTACGTGTTATCAAAGCATACGTGTTCAATACAAAATTAATTGTGAATAGAAAGGTAGCAAAGGAGCAGATGAAACAAAACGCAGAGCAGTTATGAGGCACGCCAGGGCCCCCACATTCAGACACACACACATTTAGATTTTTAGGTGGAGAGACGGCACCTGTTCCTAATGGCGACACAGAGATTGTTCATAAAGCTACCATGAAAGCTTTGCAAACGACAAGGGCCTACCAGGATCTAAAACTCAAATTGTTTCCATCAGGAATCCTGGTTTCTCTTCAACAAACACCTCATGCTGGGGTTTATGTTATGTTGATATCTTCCAAGTGATCTAAAATTATCTCATCAATATGATTTTTAAAACCGAATCAAACATTTACAATGACAATGAAAAACAAACTTACGTTTAGCTCTTTGTTTAAAAAAATGTACACATATGTGTGCGTGTCCTCCACACCCCAGAACCACGCTAGCTTCAAAGTAACATCTAAATCCATTTGATCTGGAGCCTTTCCATTTAACCAATTAACTGAATAATCCAGATCAGAGAGTTCTTTGTCTCCACATAGCCACTCATGATTTTGTGTCCCATAGTTTTGTTCAAAATAACATTGAGGGAGTGGGTTGTAGGTCACAAAATGTAGAACACTACTAAAAGATGGCCAGGCATGGTGGCTCATACCTGTAATTCCAGCATTTTGGGAGGCTGATCACCTGAGGTCAGGAGTTCAAGACCAGCCTGGCCAACATGGCGAAACCCCATCTCTACAAAAATGCAAAAATTAGTCAGGTATGATGGTGGGTGCCTGTAATCCCAGCTACTCGGGAGGCTGAGGCAAGAGAATCGCTTGAACCCGGGAGGCAGAGGTTGCAGTGAACTAAGATCGCGCAACTACACTCCAGCATGGCTGACAGAGCAAGGCTCCCTCTCAAAAAATTAAAATTAATTAATTAACAAAAGTCATCAGCATATGATTTGCATCCAGATTTTGATTCACTTCCCACCTTCATGGAAAAGGAGCTTATCTTGTTGTGGCAAAGGCAGGAAGGTGTGAACAGCAATGGTGAACCAGTAAGCCTCAGTTAGACTTAGAAGGACCGTCCTTCCTTCTCTCTTTGAGGTGATATCTGCTCTGATGTATCTTGAAATAAGTTTGCATTCTGGTTGACCATGAATAAGAATCTAATAATTATGATTAAATAATTACCAGTCAAGCTCTTAACATGCTCTACAGCAATCGCTTGCTCTACTCATTTATCCCATAGAAGCATTCTTATGAGACAAGATAAGAAAAACGTACACAGCAATAAAAGCAGTACATGTTGCAGCAGTGATACTGTTTTGGGGGTGCTTACTGAGTTATTTGTGCACACATATACTCATTTCTTCTTCCTGATTACCAGCAAAGGCATGTATCTTAACAATTGTTCTTACTCTACAAATAATGAGATTGAGGAACTGTGGAGAAGAGACAAAGGCTGTGTGGGGAGGAGTAGAGGGAAGGAAATTCCAAGACTACCGCTATGCGGCAGACCTGGACAGAACCCGGTGCTGACTGGAGCGGAAGGATTGATGACTCCCCAAGGGAAAGAAGGAGGGAGGACGGAAGGGAAGAAGAAGGGAGGGAGGGAGGAGAGAAGGAAGGAAGGGAGGAAGGAAGGGGGGAAGGAAGGAAGGAAGCAAGGAAGGAGAAAGGAAGGGAGGGGAAGGGGAAGGAGAAGGAAAATGGGAAGGGAAGGGAAGAGAGGGAGGGAGGGAGAAAGGGGGTAGAGGAAAGAAGGGAAGGAGAAAGAGAGAGAGGAAGGAAGAGAGAAAATGAAGGAGGAAATGAGAAGAAAAGAGAAAGAAAGGGTGAGAAAAAGAGTGGGAAGGAAGGAATGAGGACCTGAGATAAGTATTAATTCAATAAAACCAAAAAATTATACAAAAAAATAATATCACAGTTCACAAATTCAGCAGTGAGTAATATATATTCAAAGCATATTAATATTGAATATTAATATAACCAACATTTTATATTATTCTCTTGGAAGTATAAAGAAAGTGATTTATAACAAGGCTCAAATTTTCTAGAGTAGGAAATAAAGTCTAAAAGCCAAAAAGCAGAACACAGTAGTTTACGCATGCTATTTGGAAATATGAAAGTAAACAACAGAAAAAAAGTCGCCTAAGGATTTGAACATGGTTGCCTCTCCGGAGCGAAAATTGGAGGTCATGTGCTGAGGACTGCTATTATTTTGTCACAAGCCTTGAGGATTATGTAACTCTCTAAATGGCATACAAAATTAATATTAAATGTAAAAAGATAAATAACAATCAGAGTCCAATCACAACTTTTCTTTTTTCTTTTTTTTTTTTTTTTTGAGATGG